>NW_019154169.1:1444731-1475686 GCF_002288905.1 Enhydra lutris kenyoni
ATTCTTCCTTCCTTCCTTCCTTCTTTCCTTCCTATCCCGGGCCCTCGTTCACTCATTCATTAGATAGACTTCTGAGTGTCCATTGTGCCCTAGGCCACCTGCTCAGGCCAAAGGGTTCACCTTCTTAAATAGGTGCCCATATAGCTTGGAAACATTTCTGGATAGACACCATCTGTCATCATTTCCCATTCAAAGGCTTTATATGGTTCTCAGACATGAGCCCAATTCCTCAGCTTCTTCTGTCCCTCCAGCCTTGACATGTGTCCAGCCTTCCAGAACTCCACCTATTGGCACATGCGGTTCCCCTGGCCTGAGTGGTCTCCTCTGTTCCCCTCTACTTGAGAAGATCCTGCTTGTTTTCCAAGACAGCAATCCAAACACTTTGTAATGACTAAATTTTATGAGTCAGTTTGACAGGCCTAATAGATGACCAGATAGCTAGCTGGTAAATGTTATTTCTAGCTGTGTCTAGGAGGGTGTTTCTGGAAGAATTTAGTATATGAATCAGTAGACTGGGCATCATCCAAACCACTAAGGGACCTAATCAAACAAAAAGAGAAAGGGCAAATTTTCTCTTTGTTTGGGCTGGGACAAATATCTTCTCCTGCTCTTAGATGTCAGCACATCTGATTCTTTAGCCTTCAGACTTGGACTAAATGATACCACTGGCTTTCCTAATTATCCAGCTTGCAGATGGCAGAGTGTGGGACTTCTCAGCCTCCATAATCATATAGGCAAATTTTTATAATGAATATATATGCATATGTATTATATATATAGAGAGAGACAGACAGAGAAAGAGACAGAGACAGACAGACATTGAGAGAGAGAGAAAAAGATCCTGTAGATTATCTCTCTGGAAAATCCTGACCAATAGAGCTTTAGAACCCAAGAGACCTTCTTCACCTCCCTAGAGCAGAAGCCATCACAAGCCCTTGGATGACATCATTGTGAATGACAAAAGTTCTACTGATTTGAAGCTCACTGAGAATACATCCTGAATAATAACCTAATGATCACAGTACACAGCATTTCTTTTTTTATTCTTTTTTTTTATTTCTTTTCAGCGTAACAGAATTCATTGTTTATGCACCACACCCAGTACTCCATGTAATATGTGCCCACCATAATACCCACCACCTGGCTCCCCCAACCTCTCACCCCCTGCCCCTTCAAAACCCTCAGATTGTTTTTCAGAGTCCATCGTCTCTCATGGTTCATCTCCCCTTCCAATTTCCCTCAACTCCCTTCTCCTCTCCATCTCCCCATGTCCTCCATGTTATTTGTTATGCTCCACAAATAAGTGAAACCATATGATAATTGACTCTCTCTGCTTGACTTATTTCACTCAGCATAATCTCTTCCAGTCCCATCCATGTTGCTACAAAAGTTGGGTATTCATCCTTTCTGATGGAGGCATAATACTCCATAGTGTATATGGACCACATCTTCCTTATCCATTAGTCTGTTGAAGGGCATCTTGGTTCTTTCCAGAGTTTGGCGACCGTGGCCATTGCTGCTATAAACATTGGGGTACAGATGGCCCTTCTTTTCACTACATCTGTATCTTTGGGGTAAATACCCAGTATGCATAGCATTTCTTGCACCTATTTGCCTCACCCATTGAGATGCGCACCTCCTGAGGTCGGGGACCTTGTTGGAGAAACCTCAGCTCCTGTAAATATGCCATAAAAATAAGTGATACAAAGTTATTCACACACTTATTCTGCTCATCGTTTATTTTGGGTCTACCTAACACTAGACTGTATGCTCCAAGAAGACAGGATGCACTGTTCACTGCATTTAATGATATATTTACGAATCCCGAAATAGTGTCTGACATAATATGGGTGACTGATAAACACTGTTTATAAATACTGCTGGCTGAATGGATGGCTAGGGGCAGAGAGAGCAGGATTTTTCAGAACTTGGGTAACAGTAACACCAGTCACCAAATGCCTTGTGTTCTCTTGAGGCAGTCTTCCCTATTCTAATGGTCACTGTTCTCCATATGTAAAAAAAGAAAACACAGAGCCGGTATATTCCCAGGGAGGCAGGACTTCCCACCAGCACCAGTCCTGGCTGGCCAGAGCACAAGCAGATACGGGGCAACCACACCTGGCGTGTATATTTAAAGTGGAGAGGCTTTTAGTCCTGAATCATTATCCACCTGCAGAAGTACAAAGATCTTTATGAGAGCACCATCTTTGCTGGCGATCACACATCTGGAAATGATGTTACAAGGCCAGGAAATTGATTCCCTGCATTGCAAAAATCATTCCTGGGGTCATCAGTAGTGAAGCCAACTGATTCATAGATTTCTTTTTTTCTTTCTTTCTCTCTCTCTCTCTCTTTTTTTTTAATATGATAAAGTGCAATATTGTTTTGTGGGTTAAGCCTAATAAAAATGTGATCAAATTCATCCTTTGAATAACTATTATGGTTTAACACAAGCAGCCAAACTTGATCCCTTCCTTAGTCATAACCTGTGGAATTGCTCTTCCCTGTAAGCCAGAAGCAGAGGGTGGGTGGGTCACGTAAGGACAGGGTCATCTTCTACTGGCAGGCATCTTCTGCTACCCAGTGTGACTGGAGCAGGGAATCTATCCCATACAGGCTATGAGATTGAAAGGGCAAAAAGCCACATTACTGCCTGGTAGCATAGTGGCAAATCGGGACGACCATTTCAGAGAGCAATCTGATTGTAGGTATTGAATCTAAAATATGCTGACACCCTAACCTGGCAATGTTCTTGTAAGAATTTAATTGAGAGACGCTCTCTTGCAGATACACAGGAAGACCCATGTGAATAGTGTGTAACGGGAATACTTGTAATATAGGGAAATGATCACAAGCTATTTAATGCAAATAGTGTGGTGGATAAAAAAAAATCTTACTAGAGTCAAAGAGTGGAATACTATAGAGCAACGAAAATGGATGAATTAGAGCACATGGGTGGTTCCGTCAGTTTAGTGGCCAACTACTTGATCTCAGCTCAGGTCATGAGATTGAGCTCCATGTCGGGCTCTGTGCTGAGCATGGAGTCTACTTGAGATTCCCTCTCTCTCCCACTTCCTCTGCCCTTCCCCCGCTTGAGCTCTCTCTCTTGCTTTCTGAAATAAATAAATAAATCTTTTTAAAAATAAATAAATAAATAAAATGAATGAACTAGAATAAGAGTGAGCAGGCAGTAGGCAGCAGGCCACATCCTGTCTGCCACCTGTTTTTGTAAATAAAGTTTTATTGACAACTACACCCATTCACTCACATGAGGTTTATGACAATATTATGTATTGTCTCTGACTGCTCTTGCCCTAGACAATTTGGAACAGAGACTATACATCCTGTGAAACCTGAAATACTTACAATGTGGCCTTTTTCAGAAAAAGTGTACTGATCCCTTTTTAATTTTTTTTATTCTTTTTTAAGATTGATTTTTTATTTGAAAGAGATAGAGCGCACGAGCAGAGGGAAGAGGCAGAGGGAGAGGCAGAAGCAGACTCCCTGCAGAGCAGCAGGGCTTGATCCCAGGACCCCGGCATCGTGACCTAAACTGAAGGCGGATGCTTAACAGACTGAGCCACCCAGGTGTCCCTGATAACTTTTTAAATAGCTCACCTTGGCTGGAGAGGGAAGCACATCAGATGGCACTGTGATGTGTCACGACACTGTTTCTGTGAATTACACACAAAAATGTATGACTATGGACGTAAGTAGAAGTGGCCCAAGCAGACTGAGAGGATGTCAGCCAGGTTCCTAATTCTAGCTGCATCCCTGAGGCCCGAGGAGGAAAGATGACCTTGAGAGGAATCAGGAGTTACACGAAGTTCATGATTTATTCTTCTCCTACATAGACTTGGGACAGGTGTTACAAAGCTGCGCCCCCAGGGGAAGGGGACCATCCCCAGGCCACAGGTTTTGGTGAGCCAGGCATGGACCACCCAGTCTCACCCCACGCTTGCTCTCCGGGTGCAGCAAACAATCTCATTAATTTTAAGTGACCACGCCGACCTAGGGACCAACAGGTTTATGCAAATGTGTAATTCAGAGGGTCCTGATTGAGTTTCCCTGCCTCTAACATCACCACATGGAGGTACCGTGGGGCACATCACCCCAAACACTAGCCACACGTGGTCACTGAACGTTTGAAATGTGTCCGAGCTGAGATAAAAATGTGCTGTCGATGTAAAATAAATGCCAGGTTTCAAAGACTCAATCTAAAAAATATGCAGCGTCTCTCATTCAGAATTTGTCGTCTTGATCGATTTGAAATGAGCATATCCGGTCCATCAGAGTATCCGTTTTCTAGGGCAGCTGTAACAAGTCACTGCTTAACTAGGAGGCTTTAGAACACCACAAATGTGTTATCTCACCGCTCTTTGGGTTCAAAGTCCCGCGCGGGTCTTACTGGGCCAAGACTAAGGGATCAGCGGGGCTGTATGCTGTTCTGGAGGTTCTAGGAGAGAAATCTCACCTCGCCGTCTCCGGCTTTTCCAAGTGGCCCGGATGCCTCAGCTCCTCGTCTGTCTTCCAGCCCCGCAAGCCCTGGGGAGTCCTTCTCACAGGGCATCTTTCTGCCTTGCGCTCCGCCTCCCTCTTTACTGTTAAAGACCCACGTGATCACACTGGTCCCACCCAGCTAATCTAGATAATATCCCTATTTTCAACTCAGCGGAGGAGTCCATTTAATTCCATCGAAGCCTCCGTCCTCCTTCGCCCTGTAACATCCAACATCAACAGGTCCCGCAAATCAGTGAAGGGCTCTTTATCTTGCGTATCACTACTGTGCAAGACACAACCTATGATTACGATGCATTTCACCTGTTGCGTGCTGATTTCGTAATGCGCTTACCAGAAAATGCAAAGTTCCGTCGCAGGCTTGCATTCTTTTTCTCTGGGACAACCCTCCTCCGGGGCTGCGGGCCGAGGTGCTTTGTGAGCGATCAAGTTCACCAATGGCAGGGAATGTTCACTGAAAGAAAACGGTTTCCTTGAAGCCACTCTTAAATGGGACAGAGACACACCTCGGCCTTCACAATAACTAATACCAACAACCGCTCGTGTCTATTGAGAGTTTACTATGTGCCGGATCCTGTGCCTACATGTTCACTTGTTTCACTTTGATAGGAATCCAGACACCCATAGGGCTGTTATTTCCATAGAACAAGTCAGGCTTTGCTGAGGCAGAGAGAGGTTAAGAAATTAGCTCCAAGTCGCACAGCCGGCAGGTAGAAGTAGAGGCAGGTGGCAGTGGGATCTGGAAACTTCCCCCCCAAGGAGTGTGCATATTGTCAAGGACAGTTTGCATCCCCAGCTGTGTGAAGTGTGCTGGTCCTAGATGGAACGTCAAAGGCCTGTGCTCACTCCCTGCCCGACCCCCCACCCTGCCCCCACTCTCTTTTCTTTGTGCAGCCTGTCCCTGTGACACCGCAGGTGCCTGACGCCCCAGCCACGAAGGACGTTTTCCCTTATGTTCACTCTGGGGCTGTTTCTCCAGCTCCCCCACAGGTACGCGAGGTCGGCTCACTCCAGGCTCCCCACGTGACTGATTTGTACCCCAACAGCTGCAGAATCAGGACTCGAATTCCAAGAACCCTGAACGTTAAGAATTTGATTACACACATACATATTCACGTATACGCATATACATATCATTTAAATATGTCTATATATACCAAAAATATTTGTATATGTTCAAATGCTGGTACATACTTCAAATATCTTTTTATACATGAGGATATGTGTGTGTGTAAATTTGCCGTGCATCTCCTTGCCTTTTCCATTTATTTCACCCAGCCCCTTCGAGCTGTCTCAAATGATATCTCTACAGATATCTCAATGATATGATATCTCTACAAGATTTCTTCACATAGGTCCAAAGTCAGTGAAAATCTATTTAACATATATTTGTATGACCCTTAGTGTTTACACACACACACACACACACACACACACACACACACATGCATCTCATATGAAAAAGCCCGATCAGCACATGGGTGTGAATGTCTGCCTTCATACAGATACCTACACTTAAGTACATCCATACCCCCAAAGGGAACATTTTTAAAATTATTTTGGTGATCCTACGTTCTGGATCGCTGACGTCAATGTGCTTTTCTATGGTATGTTTAACCCAAACCACTCACGTAGTAAAGAGCCCACACACCTGGAATTACATTCCATTTATTCCTCTTCTCTTCCTGATTTACTCTCCATATGACCTCCTTTTAGGCAAATGCAACATTTGCACGATAAGAGATGCTTTCTGGAGCTCATCTGCTGTTCCTAATATCTGGATCCCCTCTGGGCCACCTCCCGCCTTGGAGCCTCTAGCTTCTTGGTCCTGATGTGCAGGATCCAATTAGGAGGTCTGCAGATGCATTTTTGGAATCATCCTATTTTGTTTTTTAGACAGAGCTTGGCAAACACGTTCTGTAAAGGGCCAAGCAATAAACAGGTTAGGCTTCGCGGGCTGCATGGTCTCTGTTACAATTCCACTCTGCTGGTGGATGGCAGGAGTGTCAGACAATATGTCACAGAACGGTCACGCCCGTGTCTCAAGAAAACTCTTTCAAAAATGGGCGATGGGTCTGAACGTGGCCCACTGGCCATACTTTGCCAACCTTTACCAGAGACCAATGTGGGTTTTTATTTCCTAACATCTGTAGGTCATTTGCATATACATCTAGTCAATGCACCTGGTTGGTATTTTAGGGTCCGAAGGAAAGGGAATGCACTGGCGGCTTTGCGGAACCATGATGACGGTGAAGGGAATGAGGAGACACAGCATTAGTCCCTGCTTACCTGATTCTCCTCTTCAACTCTTCTCCAAGGCCCCTGAGCCCCTGGAAGACAAGAACTGTGTTCCATTCTTTGTCTTCTCCCCCACCCCTAGCACAGCACCTGGCACACAACAGACACACACACAGTAATGACTAAGGGCACAGAACAACACCAAAAATGATTTCATTATCATTAGCTAAGAATTTTAAGACTTCTTGTGTGATTGACCTTGAAGACTTTTTCAGGAAGTTGTCCTTGAACAGATAATATAAGTGATCATTTTTTTGGTGGTTTTGCAAACAGAGGGGAAGAGTTGTATCCTGGGTCACCAAAGTTGTCTTCAAACACTTGAATGGATTGCTGGATAAAGAGATGAAGGCTTTTAGCAAACTTTCTTGCATTTTTCTGGGTCACGGAGAGCTGGGTCTTCCCTCCTCCACCCCCTTGGCACACATCGCTTCCCAACCATGGAATCGTTGAACCACCGAGGCCAGGGGAAGCCTCAGAATTCTTGGGCACCCCACTCTTCCACCAGCCACTCACCACTGGCCAGAGTTACCCTGTGCTATGAAGTCTTCGTTGTCCCTAAACCAAATGTCTGCTGAGAACCCACAGAGTGAAGTATGATTTTCCAAACACGGCGAGCTAACTGAAAGATGGCACAGGCAGGAATGTCAAACTAAGGGCCACTGGCACTGAGAGAGGCCCCAAGACATGGAACTCCTGGTAAGTAAAGGAACAATTCCCAGGCTTTGGCACTCCCACAGTGCACCAGGCCCTACATTCAGGCTTTTCTGTGCCCGACTGAATCACACAGCCAGCAAGGTAGGTCCCTTCCACTAACTAGATGAGAAAAATGACATCCCTCGCATGTCTGAGATCTTCCCAGCATCGGGTGACAATGAGTTGAGTCTGGGGATGTGAAACCAGAGCCCAGGAAAGTGGACTCCGTGGGAGGGGAGAGGTGATGGTTAATTTTCCATCAACTTGACTGGCCAGAGGGAGCCCAGATGAAACATTATCTCTGGAAGTGTCTCTAAGACAGTTCCTGGTTGACAGATTAGAATTGGAATCATTGGACAGTCCAACAGATGGCCCTCCCCAGTCTGGGTGAGCATCGCCCAATCCACTGAGGGCTTGAGTAACTCAAAAGGCAGAGGAAGGAGGAATTTGCTCCTTTTTTTCCCCCGGCCTGATTGCTTAAGGTGGAGCATCTCATTTCATCTTCTCCTGCCCTCGAAGTGGGATTTATGCCATTGGCTCCCCTGGTTCTCAGGCCTTTGGACTGAAATTGAATGATACCACCAGCTTTCCAGGGTCTCTAGCTTAAAGATGGCAGATCATGGGGCTTCTCAACTCCTCCATATGAGGAATCAATCTCTCCATAGATAGATAGATAGATAGATAGATAGATTGATTGATTATAGAAAGCACAAGCTTCCATGTAGGCAAATGCGTTCTTATGCCTGTTTGGAAATCTGCCTGAAAGAATATGGGTGTGCCTGTTTAAATGAATGGGTGACTGGATGGCTGAGTGGGTAGGTGGGTGAGTAGATGGATGGGTGGACGGGTAGAGAAATGGATGGGTGGATGAAACCAGATGAGATAAATAGAGTTTGAGGTAGAGTTGGTAGCATTAAGCCTGGAAAGATAAAATGGAGCCCCAGTGTAAAGGACCTCAAATTTCACATTTCAGAGCTGGGATTTATTTGGGCATAGGGATGCATGACAGGTGCAGTGGGGGGAATAAAATTACTGGCATGATGCTTTAGAAGATGAGTATGGCCCCAGGGACATGGGTTAAAAGGATGCAGCCTAGCGGGATTACTGAGCACCACTAATCGTGCGACAAGAGCTGTACCAGGCACCATCCTAAGTGCTTCAGGGTCATTCACTCATCCAATCTCCACAAGGGCCCTAGGAGTTGAGTGCATTTTTATCATCGCTGCACTGCAGTGGGAAGCCAAGGCCCAGACCATGAGGAGCCCACCTGAGGTTGGAGACATCGTGAGCAGGGGCAGAGCAGATGCCCAGTCCAGACGCTTGACCCCAACACCCTCCTGGTGCTCAGACAATGGCCCAGAGGACAGTAAAGGAGACCAGTATGGGGAACAGGTGGAAGTATGCCACCGGCCAGGGGTCAGGTCCATAGCCTCTTGGATAACTGACCTGGAACATCATTTGCCCTTGGACACTTGGGTCCATGGCTCTGCTGACCCTTTGTGGTCTGATTCTCCCATCCCCCTTCTGGGGCAAGAGCATATTGGCAGCCAAGGGGCTCCTTTCAAAACAATTCAGAGCAAGCCCTTCCTTTCCCTTCAACCTGAACCATCAGGGGTTTTACAGGGGGCGACCTGTGTCTTGCAGCCCTGGCCCATCGATTCTCTGTTCTTATCATTTAGACTCTGCTTCTCCCAGCTGCCCCTTAAGACCTCTTGGAGCAGGTGAGGTGTGTAACTTCCCCACATACTCAGCCCCTCTGTGCTTGGGGTGGGGAGGAGCAAGGAAAGGGGGTCCAGAGAACCGGAAATCTCCCCAGATGGAAACAGAGCCATCAACCCAAAGGAAGCCACATTTCAAGACCACAGTTCCTCGAGCTGGGCCAGCTTTTACAGTCAGCAAGACCCCAAGTGTGTTTAAAAGGCCGCTTCTGTGTCTCAGCATGAACTGGGCCTTGCAAGGGCTTTCCAGCTACAGGCCCGCCGCCCCACCTGTCCACCCCGGGCACAGGTCACTTTTGCCTCTGCTCCTGAGAGCTTCCAGGGACCCACTGGGACTGAGGACCTCAGGCCAGCAGCCTGGCTCAGCCTTTGGGGGCAGGAGGGTTAATACCTTCTGTCCATTTAGACTAGAATCTCCCCAAAAGCGCCACTGCTGAGCTGGAGCTCTAAGAGGCCCTGGACACGAGCTGCCAGGATGAGCAAATCTCAGGGACACGGATCGAAGGCTTCATCATTACCGAATAACCAAGCGAACAAGTACCCGCTATTATTTGGGGGGGGGGGAGGGTGGTGCTTGACCTTTTGCAAGTTATTTTCTTAGTTCCTGGGAGCCTAGCACAGCGCCCGACACATTGCAGCAACTCTGTAAATATTTGCTGAATGAAGGACTGAGTGAGAGAAGGGAGAAGCGCCAAGCTGGGAGTCAGAGTCCCCCCCCCCCAGCCCCCCAGGCCTTCACCTCCTCATTGGATGAACTTTTAGTGACTCCCATGCCCCTCTCCGGGCCTCATTTCCCATGGTGGAGGCAGTGTCGTGGGTGGTGGGCCTCTTGGGGCCCGCCTGTGGTCCTTCTGTCACCCTGGCTGCTGGCTCCCAGGCTAGTTGCGGTCCCCAGGGCAGCCCCGGCACCTCTCCCCACTTCCCCTGTCCTGGCAGCGGCAAAGGCTTGCTTTCCGGGCAACAGGACACCAAATGGTTAAAGCACCACCCATCGTCTTTGATTTATGAGGTGGGCGATTGGACCGGGAAGCACAACAGAGACAGCCCTTCTCACTTGCAGAGGGAGGCCCCAGAGAGCAGTAATTCTGTGTACACAAAGGCGAGCAGCAGCCTTGGGCCTCAGCCGTAGGGGGGAGCCCACTGTGCCCAGCCCAGCCCCGGGGACCATGCCAGGGCCAGCGGCTGTCCTGCCCTGTGCAGGGACAGAGGTGGCTTTGTCACCTGGGCGGTGCTATCCACCCATTCTGGGGACCCCCCGTGGCCCAGCCTCTGCCCCGGGGAGCCAAAGTGGAGCCCCACACCTGGTCACTTGCCCAGCGTCGCCTTTCAGCGGCTGCCAATCTATCAAGATTCAGCCACCGCTGTGAACCCATCAGCTGCATGGAAGGGAAAAAAAGGAACCCCTCACCACAGCCATTATTCATCCCAGCCTGAACTTCAGGTGACCTTTCCCGGTTCCACAGAAGTTGCAGAAGGGAGCACCTTGGTGTGTTGGATTTTGTTTTCCCCCCCTCTTCTTTTCACAGACACATTTTTCTTCCTCTGCTACGTGACCCCCTTTTGCAAAATTTTCTTTTGCCAGAAGATCGTTGGGTGGTCCATAAGCCATGATAGGAACACAAGGCTGGCCTGGCAAGAGAGCAGATTTCACAGGAGAGAAGCTTTCCAGAAAAGCCCGTGACCTCCTGGGGCTGCGTCAAGGGTTGGGAGCCCTGAGCAGCCCGCTGCCCCCCACACCAGGCCAGCTCACCCCATGGACATCAACAGGGGCTCTTCTGCACCAAATGCCCTGCCATGACCCCGGGGGAAGCCAATACTGCCAACTCTGCCGATGTTGTGTGTGCGGGTGTACATGCACGCGCGTGCACGGCGTGTGTGTGTGTGTGTGTGTGTGTGTGTGTGTGTGTGTGTGTCCCTGAGTCGCAATAAGGGTTATGCAGGGTGTAACTCCCTGTGTAAATTTAAAGTGACCTGAGGGACATAATTACATAAATCTCATCATGAGACAATATACTTTTTATTTGTTTGAATTTTATTTGTATTGGTAAAACTGACCTGAAACTGACACAAGTTTATTAGAAAAAGAACTCTGTAAAAGCGAGTGGGCTGGTCTTCTTACTTAAGATGGATGTGCCAACTTCTAGTATGATTAGAGAAATGGATAACTCACTAACATCTGTGCAAACCACAATAAAAAGGGATTTAGTGTTACCCCAAGGAAGGCAAGAGAGGCTGTCTGTCCATTAAACGCTTTATTACAGTGCCAGCAGCTTTCTTCTAATTCAGTTACTCCTGCATGGCGTGCAGCACTCTGACTGCCTGTCATCCCACCAGACAGTGCTCGGGGCTGGGAGGTTTTGTGCAAGGTAGGTGACAATCAAATGAGCCACCGAGAAGAGAGGGGCGCCTGACCCTCGTGAAGGATTAACTACAGAAAGTGAGTGTGATCATGTCACACCATTACTTAGAATTTTCACAGTCAATTTCTGAAAATATGAGATAAGTTCTTAAAGAGGCAGGTTTTCTCAGGAGCTCAGCAGACCTGGTGGGGTTTTGTTATGTGCTGTGGAGCAGGGCGCCTAGGGAGGAGGGAGGAGCCCGGAGTAGGGTAAGCTAGAGCCTGGCCCTGGAGCCATAACGGTCCCGGAATAATGCAGTTGAGAAGGAAAAAGATGGAGAGGTGCCTCCTGGAGCCAGCGTGCCCTTTCCTCCCTCCTCCCCGCTGCATCCTGAGTCCAGCCTCCCCTGGGGAAAGCCAGGCAAACAGGCATGGCCCTTTTGGGGAATCGTGCCAGCGCCGGGTCCACAGAAAGCCTTTCCAGGTTGGCTGCCTCTCTTGTTTGGTGCCAGTTTGGTGCCAGAATGGAATACCCACCTCCCATCACCCCTTCCCACCCTCTGCAATCACCATCACTACTGCCATCATGGTCTTCCCCAGAAAACGATGTGCCCCTATTGCCTGCAAGGGACATTGTTCCTGACTTACCAGGGGATCCTGGTCCCATAGGACCTCACCGTCTGGCAGCTACATGGGCCATAGCCTTTAAAATGTGCTATACACCCAACACAGATACACTTGAAACATGTGTAGTGGGTCTGGAGAAGGAAGGCAGTGATTTAAAAGAAGCATGACAGGTTTTAGGGCGAGCCACCAGTCCACTCCTCCTTATAGACCAGAGACCTAAGACGCACAAAGACGCAGTCTCTACTCAGAGCACACCCGCAGTGCCAGGAGCTAGGGCTGGGACCAGACCCCTCGCCTTCAGACTCCCTCCTAGACCAACAGGAGTTCTCCTTGGGGGGCGGGGCGGGGGGTCTATACAGTAGAGGCTTTTTGTCTCTATGTGATGTAACTGTATATTTAAAATGAGAAAAGTAAACCGCGGACCCCTAAGCTTGGTTCTGCTAAAGTAATTTAACATCTGCTACCACCTGAATCTAATTGAAACAATTCATTATCAAATTTACTGATCTGCTTAATGATTTTGTATTTCTCTTTCAAAATCACCTTCCGCCTTAGCTAGCTTAGGTAAATTACTCTTCCTTTCAAACCTGCGAGCTTGAAGGGACCAGAGAGAACACCTCTACCTCAAGCCCACTTATTGCAAAGATGGGCTAACCACCGGGGTGCAGGGTGGAAGGGGCGAGACCCGGGCCTTCCTCCAGGTCGAGGGGGCGTGGGCTGGGGGAAGTCAGGCGGGACTCGAACACAAGCTGCGGGACCAGCGCCCGCTCCTTGCGCATGCGCCGCTGCTTCTCGCCTGCATCTCTACAGCCCCGGCAAAAGAGGGAGCAACAGAAAGGGGTGATGACAAATGGGGACAAGGGGAGGAAATTTTAAAAAAAGGAAGAAGTTAAGACAGGGAACGTGGCAGGCTCCCTTTCCAGAGCCGTGCATTTTTTTTTTTTTAATGTTTTCTCAGCGGCAGTCTGTTAAAGAAATACTTCATTGTCACCGAGCACAGAGTCATTAAAGGCACCTTGGAAATTTGGACCCTTTTACTAGAATCAGGGCTTAAATAGCAACTTAATTTATGACACTTCTCGAGGCTGATGGCATTTTTGCTCTAAGGTAAGGTCATCTCAGTGCCCCCCCCCTCCTCCGTTGCTTCCCTTTAGCGCACGCCGACTCAAGAGGCGGTGCCTCTTTACTTCCAAGTAACTGATTATTCAACTGCTAAAATGTAAGTCACATATGTACGGAAGCACGTTTGAGTCCACGGTGTGTTTCTAAAAGAGAGCTCCTTTATATCTGCGTGTGAAAGAGAAGAGTGGAAGGGGGCGGGGGGGGACCCTCGAATGAGCATGTGAATAATTAGATCAGAGAGAGATGCCACCTTTTCTCAGGGTTGGAACTGTGAGGGGGGGAAAGGACTAGCACATAATTGACATAATTGATCTGGTATTTTTTCCCTTTTTGCTGCAGTAATTTTTATGCATGCCATTGTTGCTGTTATTATCCAGGATGTGATCTTGTGTGGTTGATAATACAGACTGGATATGAATGCGCGCGCCTACCAGCCAATCACAAATCTATAGTGTCTATTTCTGCATCACCAGGTGCTATCTCGTGGGAAATATCCTCTTTTTTGGCAGGCACACAGAGCGCTGCATTATCTGTCATTTTCATTAGATTCAAGCTACAGCTGAGCCAAAAAGACTTAGTTCTAGCATATGTGCTCAAAATGGCCAAGCTGTGATTGTCCAAATTCACCCTTTCGCGATCACATTACAAACAACTGGAGCCCGAACTGGAAATTGGAGTGAGCAAAGTGCCCGAATTCCATTTGGGGAACTACAAACACCGTAAGCTCCTAAGATTGGAGCTTATTATCATGATCATCTCCAAGGATAGAGGAGACACTGGCTTCCATCAGAAAGTTCAACATTTTTTTTTTTTAGCCCATCTTAGGCAGGGATGGGGGTGGGGGTAGAATCAGCCTGTATTTTGAGGTCACTTAACAAAGAAAACCCAGCCCCTTTTATTTGGCCCTATGCCTCGAAGTACCCCCTGACCCTCTGGGAGGCTGTAGATTCTATCCCTTGGCTTGCCCTGGGCCATCTAACCTTGAGTCCTGCAGGATGCTGTCTACTGCTAGACATGTGACTCCATAGCTCGGTGGCGTGAAAACCATCACACATCCAGCCCAGGGGCAATTCCTGCAGGAATCCTAAGGGATGAAATAAGCCAACTGCAGTAAAGTTGGGTCTCTATGTAAGTCTCTATTTTATAAACTCAATCTTGTATTCGAATATGTGGAGAGGACAGATCGCAAAATTAAACTCAATTTAAAATGCCAAAAATTGGTGGGACGCCTGGGTGGCTCAGTTGGTTAAGCAGCTGCCTTCCGCTCAGGTCATGATCCCAGCGTCCTGGGATCGAGTCCCACATCGGGCTCCTTGCTGTGTGAGGAGCCTACTTCTCCCTCTGCCTCTGCCTCTGCCTGCCACTCTGTCTGCCTGTGCTCGCTCTCTCTCTCTCTGACAAATAAATAAATAAAATCTTTAAAAAAAAAAATGCCAAAAATTGGAGAGCCACAGGGCTGGGGAGGATAGTTACTCTACCCAGGGGACTTGATGTTACTTTAAGCAGCCATTTGGGGGAACATGTCCATCGACAGATGAATGGATAAACAAAATGTGGTATACGCATGCAGAGGAATAGTATTTAGTTTTAAAAAGGAAGGACATTCAGACACATGCTACAGTACGGATGAACCTTGAAGACATTTCGCCCAGTGAAATAAGTCAGTCGCAGAAAGGTAAATATGATTCCATTCATATGGGCTACCTAGAGCAGTCCACATGCGTTCAGAGAGAACAGTGCTTGCCCAGGGCTGGTGGGGGGGGTGGGGAGTTATTAATGAATGGGGATAGACTCTCAGTGCTGCAAGATGGAAAGAGTTCTGTGGGTAGACGGTGGGAGGCTTGCGTGACAATGACATTACGGTTAATGGCATTGAATTACATGCTGCAGAATGGTGAAGATGGTCAGTTTTTAGTTATGTGTATTTTACTGCCATAAAAGCAATGGGAAATCAATGATTAGAATGGTAAATTTTCTGTTATAGCTATTTTACCATTTTTTTTTTTTAAGAAAGGAAACCGGGTCTGTTTCCTTACACCCTCTGCACTGTCCAGCTGACTTGTGGTCCAAAGATGCAACCTAGTATCCCCAAATGCCTCCAGAAAGCTTGGCCCTTGGCCTCCTCTCTTGGTTTGGAGCCATGTTTGAGCAGCAAATGAATCATCGAGGTGGAGGCTGGCCCCCCTCCTGGGGAAATACAGAGTTTGAGTTTATATTGTGCAAGTTGGCTTCATCAACTGGTTTCACTAGTAGCTAACTAATCACAGTGGCGAGAGAATATTCTGGAAATACCTCTGTTTCCAAACAACAACAATAAGCAACACTGTTCTAGCCCCTCTGCAGACATGACCACCCAGACCTCCAGCCTCTCTGAGTCTGTGCCTCCTCGATCCTGGGCCATGCTGAGATCTCCCACACTCACCAGGCCATGTCTCTTTTGAGCTGTGGGCTAAGGTCTGAAGACCACAGAAACATCCAGATATTGGTCATGAGGGCTCACACTGCTCCAAGTTGTCTTGGGTTTTCATGCTGGGTGATGGCTTTGCACATCACGATGGCAAAGGATTTCCACAGGGAGAACCCTGCTGATGAAACTTTGTCCTGGACCACAGAAGCACTGGCCCCTTGGCCATGGCAGGCGGCTCACCATTTTTCACCTGCACTGCTAGTATGAGCTAGCTGAATGACAAGCAAGCAAAGAGAAAGCTGGCATGAATGTTCTGGAAGCCTGGAGCTTTTGGGTCCGGCAGAGGTGAGTCCAGGTAGAAGGTCGGCCTTGCTGAGTAGGGACCAATCAGAGGTTTAGTGTCTTAGTCACTCTGGCCATCATGACAAAATATCAGAGACTGGGGAGGTGTAAACAGACATTTATTGTGTCAGAGTTCTGGAGGCCAGAAGCAGGAAGTCAGAGTGCCATGGTCAAGTGCTGGTGAGAGCGGTCTTCTTGGCTTGCAGAATGCCAACTTCTTCCTGTGTTCTTGTATGTCTGAGATGGAGACGGAGAGAGACAGACAGAGAGAAAGAGAGACAGAGAACAGTTGGTTGTCTCTTTCTCCTTATAAGGGCACTAATCCCATTACCGGGCTCCTCTCTCATGACTTCATCTTACCCTAATTACTATCCAAAGGCCCCGTATCCAAATACCATCACATTAGGGGTTAGAGATACACCCTGTGAATTTGGGGGCAGGGAGGACATAGACCTTCACTCCATAACAAATGTGATCTTTATCTTCCCTGAGCTGTTCCTCCTGCACTTAGAGACAGTGCCCCACACACACTCTGCTTGCAGGTGCTGTGGTCTCCAGTGCCCTTGATGCCAACATTCAGCTCTATAATCTTCTCCCATATCCCTCCAAGTCCAGCTGGACTGGAGAGTTCAGCGTATCGATAGGAAACTACAAAATACCTGATGTCTAAATGACGTTCTCCAACAGGAGTCCTGTTGTCAATTAATGGTACTATGTTTTGAAACAACGTAGATTTTTTTTTTATTAAAAGAAATTTTCTCATGTATTTTCCTTCAGTTATCACCACGTGACTGGAAACAAGGTAAGGCAATCTGAAAACAGTTGAGTGAGGAAATATACAAACAAACTTTCAAACTGTCTTTCAGCAAGTGAGGCTTAAGTTATTGAATATGCAAATTGCCTTATTAAAAGAAGAATGATGTCTTTTTCAGCAATCAGTTTAATTACAGTGGAATCCTTCAATAGAAAAATCAGCTTGTTTCTCAGAATAAAAATTCTTTAGAAAGGGAATTTAGGTATCCAGATCAAAATGAGAAAATTTACACTTGGTAGGAGAGGGCCTCACGTAACTGGCCCACAGGCTGCAGAGAAGGGTGTGGGGAGTCAGGAGCTCTGCTGGCGTCCGGCTGAGCCCAGCTGTCCAGCTTTTGTCCTGCTCTAAAGCTCAGAGAGACAAACCATGTAATGGTCTATTAAAGGTATTTATCTGAAGTGTGAGAGAGGGCGGTACCCAAGGCCACACGTGTCCCACGAGGTAGCTTGGGTTAGTCAGGTATGATGCTTAAGAAGGGATTTCATTACTTAGAAGGCCTTTAGAACTCAGTCCATGATTCTCCAGGCCTTTCTCTTGGTCCCCTAGAGACCACTAAACTTTGCCTATTCTACGTCCCAATCTTCTCCCTATTGAAGGATTAAAAATCCAAGAAACCACTCAAAACACTGCTCATTCCAGATACCACTGGCCTATTTTACTGGAGGGTCCCATGGGTGTCTGCCAGTTCTTCATCAGACAGAGACAACAAGAGCAATCAGTGGAGACCTCTGGGCTCCATTCTGGTCAGAGTGCTGGGGCAAACAGATCCAGAGGTCCAACCATCCCACATCAGCCATGTTCAGCTGCTCCAGGATCATGGTACCCCTGGAAGATGACAATCCAGGATTTAGGGTGGAGGTTTGAATCAGATTTCTTGGGTTGGATCTCAGCTACATAGAAGGACAACTTAGCAACTTCAGGCAAGTCATTTATCCTTTCCATGCCTCAGTTTCCTTACCTCTAAAACAGGAGATAGAATACTGCCTAAGTAGAGGATGCTTTTGAAACACAAACAGGAAAACTGGGACAACAACTTAAAGTAACATGTGACTCATACTAAGCATTCAGTTCACGGTAGCTAGAAGCAGTAGGGACCTCAGCAGCAAAAGTACAAATCTCCTGTGTACGTTCTGATACGTCGTTACCTTAACTTTCACACAAGTCTAAAATACAAAACATGAAATTCACACATACTCAAGAAATGCACGGGCAAATGTTCCTTCAGTGAACCTTGAAATCTTGAGCACCTACCATATGCACATCAGTGAACAAAACTGGGAAAAAAAATCTCTGTCCTTTCATATTCTAGTGGAGAGACAAACAATAAATAGCATAATAAATACATAAATCGTACAGTATTTCAGAAGTGTCTCCATGGAACAAAAGGGATAAAGCCAAGAAAGGTGGCTCAGGAGACCTGGAGTGCTGCAATTTAAGTGCAGAAATCCAGGTAGATCTCACTGAGAAGGTAACATTTGAGCAAAGACTTCCAGGGAGTGAGGTAGGGAGCCATGGCTATCTAGGGAAAGAGTGTCCCAAGCAGCCATGCAAAGGCCCTGGGGCAGAAATGAAGTCTGACATGGTCCAGGCATAATAGCAGGTCCATGGGGCCAAAGAGGTATTGCAGAAAAGTAAGAGACTGGGTCAGTAAGTGATGGGGGCCAGATCACATAAGGTCTTGTGGACCACCTTAAGGACTGTGGCTTGTATTTGGATAAAATGGGGAGACTTTACAGGATTTGACCAGCAGACTGGTACTAATGATCTGACTCGTGTTTTAAAAGGAAAAAACAGTATTATAAGTTGATTGGGATGGAGGAAGACCCATGAGGAGGCTCCTACAAATACCCAGGCTAGTAGCCAGGGTGTGAGAACGTTCTAAAGGCCAACCCAACACGTATACCTGACTATTCGATGTGGGATCTGAGAGACAGAGAGGAGACAGGTGACTCTAAGATTTCATTTAATTAGTGCAAACTAGTTTGTAAGCAAGAAATCCATGGCCACCTCATTTGTTGTAAAAAAAGAGAAGCTTATATTTGATCTAAGTTGCTAAGACCTTACTTATAGTACAACTTAAGTACAACTGGCCTTACTCAGTACAACTAAATATACTGCATATTAAAAATGATGTCAAAGATGGGGTGCCTGGGTGGCTCAGCTGGTTAAGCAGCTGCCTTCAGCTCAGGTCATGATTCCATGGTCCTGGGATCAAGCCCCGTGTCAGGATCCCTGCTCAGCAGAGAGCCTGCTTCTCTCTCTCCCTCTGCCTGTTGCTCTGCTTACTTGTGTTCTCTATCTCTCTGTTAAGTGAATAAATAAAATCTTTTTAAAAAATAATGTCAAAGCAGGGGCGCCTGGGTGGCTCAGTGGTTTAAGCCGCTGCCTTCGGCTCAGGTCATGATCTCAGGGTCCTGGGATCGAGTCCCGCATCGGGCTCTCTGCTCAGCAGGGAGCCTGCTTCCCTCCCTCTCTCTGCCTGCCTCTCTACTTGTGGTCTCTCTCTGTCAAATAAATAAATAAAATCTTTAAAAAAAAAAAAATAAAAAAAATAAAAAAAATAAAAAATAATGTCAAAGTTAAGGACATATCCTCTACATCCCAGACAAAGAATATTCTCATATGAGGGCATCAAGTGGCACACTATAGGCACTCATAAATATTTTACTTCTGTTTCTTGAACACACTGCATTTATTCCCACCCCAGAGCCTTTGCACATGCTATCCTTTATTCCCAGAATATGCTTCCTGTTTTTTTTTTTTGAACTGGCCCTTCCTCCTCATTAGCTTAAATATTTTTTCCCTGACATTGGTCACTCTCTACCACAGTGTCTACTGGATCTGTCAGAGTTCTCCAGAGAAACAGAACCAACAGGATACATGGAAGGAGAAAGAGAATTATTATGAGGAATTGGCTCACATGATTACGGAGGCTGAGAACCAAGATCTGCAGTCAGCAAGCTGGAGAATCAGGAGAGCTGATGGTGTAGTTTCAGTCTACATCCAAAGGCCTGAACACCAGGTGAGCTAATGGTGTGACTTCCAGTCTGAAAGCCAGAAGGCTTGAGATCCAAGAGGAGCAAATGTCTCAGTTCATACCTGAAGGCAAAAGCCGATGTCCAGCTAAGCACTCAGGCAGTAGGGGCTTCCTCCTAATCATGAGCAGATCAGTCCTTGTATTCTAGCCAGACCTTCAACTGATTGAATGAGGCCCACCCTGGTCAGGGAGGACAATCGGCTTTACTCAGTCTACTGATTAAAGTGTAAATTTCATCCAAACCCCCTTACAGATATGCCTAGAATAATGTTTGACCAAATGCCTGGGCATTCTACGGTCTCGTCAGGCTGACACATGAAATTAACCATCATACCTCTTTTACTCCCATTAAATGTTTCATTTTATGAGTTTATCTTGGTTATTTGTTTCTTTATTTTTCTATCTATGCATTTGTCTTCCCTAAAGCACATAATCTCCACCAGCTGCCTGTTAAATGAACGAACTAGTAAATAAATGAAGGGAAAACATTTCCACGTGTGGCTTGAGATTTAGGAGAGAGAGGCCTGGAGTTTTCCTGAGGCCAGGTGACATGTGTGCAGAGAGGAGATGGTGCTTGATGAAAAGCAGAAGGAGCCTGGGGAAGACAGGACGGGACTGGGTGAGGGACTGCGGAGGAAGTAGACGGGATGAGATCAAACCTTATGGGAAGAAGCAGAAATCCATCTCTGACAGCCAAATCCCCCTGCATGCATTCTGGCTTTTATTTTTAATCTGGAGTGAAACGTCTTCTGACCTGACCCCACTGACCGGGAGCCGGCGCGACCAATCAAAACCCAAAACAGGGTGGTTCCCAGGCCGGGCTTCCCTGGGAAAGGGATAGGGGCAGCAGGAGTGGAAATGAGCCTGGTGATCTCACCTAGCCCTGGGCATCCACTGGTCTGCAGGACAGAGGGGCTGGGCAATGGCGCGAGTTCATCACCACGGCGAGGCACCACAAGGAGAGGCCCCACGTGGGACATACACACGGCAGCTTCGGTAGGCACTAAAGTTCTCACCTCAGGCCTTCTTGCTGGCATCACAGGTTTTGTGTTTTGATGATCGATTTTAATGAAAAAAGAAAGAAAGGAGAAGCTGCCATCAAGCGTGAAATGTTACATGCATAAATGTTATCAAAACTGGGAAGAGAAATGCCCCATGTATGACTTAAGCTAAAATCATCTCTCTCAGGTTGTCATGGATTTTTTTTTAAATAAATTTGAGCTAGAACACTTGGTTTTCCAGGCATTGTTTGGATTATCTTTGTCAGGGACTCTCTGCAGACAAGCTCTGGAGGGGCTGAGCTGAGTGCTCCGAGTTCCAATCACGTCTCAGGCAGGGGTGACAAAGGACAGGTTCCCCCCTGGCAGAGCCACTGGGAGACAGGGGAGAGAGACTCCAACTCGGGCCCCGGGTAGGTGAGGAAGGTGCATGAGAGCCCCCAGAGACATGGACCCCAAGGAGCGTGTGTCTGCTCCTTGTCCTTCCCGGTGCAGGTGGCCGCCTGTCGGGACCCAGGCAGGAGCAGATGGGGGGTGCTTGGTGTCTGTCCTCCTTCCTCCCGTCCTCCTTCCTCTTGTCCCTGAGCACTGCAGGCCCAGCATCTGTCTGTACTGAGCCTGACTCTGTGCCCAGACCTCAGGGAGGTTCTGCTCTGGGAATCAAACAGATGGAGAGGCAGCTCAGTCCCCAAGAGCCCGCTCTCATGGAAGGAACCTGTACCAGGACAGAGCAGGCCCACTTAGGAAAAAGAAGGAAGAACACCGGCTGGGCTGGGACATGGGTCTGTGGAGCTCAAGGCCAGGATAATCCTGGGTGCACCAAAGGAGGAAGAAGGTTCCCAGGCTGGGGCCTTGAATCAGGTGACACAGGTGAGAAGACTCTGGGCAGGTGATGGGCTGAGGCAAGGCCTGATGGTAACACGACCCCAATCCAAAGGACACCTTGGATCCCCCACCAGGAATTGCCCAGATCCCAGCGGACCTAAGGAGGGGGGTGGGGGAGTGATGGGGGATGACATCTGTCATTGCTGACGATCAAGTTTCGAAAAATGACTTTGGAATGTATAGCTGAATGAGAATGCAGCCAAACCAATAAGGAATCCAGAAGAATAAGGGGGAAAAGCCGTAGAGACATTTTACAGACGTGAATGACCAAATAGCCAAGGGGTGAATGAAACAGTGTTCAACCTCCTAAGTTATCAGGGAGATGCAGACTAAAACCACAGTGAGGGGCCACCTCGCAAAATGGAAAGAGGAAAGGAGGGGACGTGACAAGGAGGCAAAGCGGGGGCGGGGGGGGGGTGTGGGGGGGGCTCTCAAGCCCTACTGGTGGAATTGGGAATGGGCACAAACACTTGGGGAAGCCGACTGGCACTGGCTCCACAGCGCACCCTACGGCCCGGGCACCTGCTCTGCAGCGGGCTGCGTAACCTCCCAGGATGGAGAGCGGTCCCCAAGTCTCTGGTGCCCAGAGAAATGAACTGTGGTGCGGTCGCACGAGGAAGTCCTGTGGTCATGTTCATCTTCAACTGAAACCCTTCTGAAAGTGACTTTGGGTCTGGTGAGGATGGGAGGAGCTAGTCCTCCGAGCTTCCAGGAGCGGGAGGAGCAGAGTGAAGAGGCTGGTGGTGTTGGGGGTGCGCCGTGGCTCTTAAAGCATAAATCACAGTGACGCCCTTGTTTATGGCTCCGCAGTGCATTCTGGCTGCACTTAAGATAAGATTCAGACCTCTTACCATGGCCGCCAAGACCACATGTCCAGCCTCTTGCATTTCCTCCCTCTTCTCTCGCTCTGCTCGGCCACATCGCCCTTGCCAAGGTCAGTCACACCTCCGGATGGCTCTCTGACTAGCTCTCTCTTCCCCTAATTCTTTACTCGGGTCATCTCTTGAGACTGACTCCCTGATCATCCTCAGGGCTGCTGCACAGAACCGTGCATGGAGCCCTGGGGCACCACTGCCATTGTGAGAACGGCAGGCCCCCCCAACTGGTGCCAGGTCGCGGCCTCACTGGGAGCTCCTTCTTTCTCGCTGCTTTTCTGGATTTTCTGCATGGGTGTTATCAGAGATGTTCTAGGTGTCTGCGATGTTCCTTATCATCTGTTGTTGACAGTCTGTCCTCTGCCACTAGAGTTTAAGCCCCTTGAGGGCAGAGACCCGGGGTCCTTCTCAGCCATAGCCCTAGCCTCGATGTCAGTACCAAGGCAGGTGCTCACTAACTCTGCAGGAAAACAAGAAGCAGCTGGCAAGCAATGCTGGCCACAGGAGCCCCCAGGGCAGTGAGGCCCCGAGCCCAGGGTCTGCAAGGCTTACCCCGACTCGCACTTCTGTCCCAGGGCTGCTGGGAAGCTTGTGGCTATCCCCATTTTCCAATGCTGGAAACTGAGGCTCAGACGGACTACAAGCCACGCCCATAAGGATGGGTGACAAGCACAATTTCAACTCAAGTTTCCTCCCCACCGGGCCCTACCCATCCCTACTCAGACCCCTGGACCCCCCGGGTACTCAGCCCCCGAGGGAAACAAGGTGGCAGCCAGGGATGCGTAGGCGTGGGCACAGCCCAGGTGCATGCCCAGCCCTAGAGGCTCCAGCCAGGAGCCCTTCTCTTCCCCTTCCTCCCCTCTGAGAACGGTGCAGGCAGCTGTCACAGCCCACTAACCTCAGAGACCGTTTGTTTCATTGATGGAGACAGCTCCCACAGCAGTCCAAATCCAGCTTCAAACCACCTTGGCAACGCCTGGCCACGCTGACCAGATCAAATTTGAAGTTTCAGTGCCTGACGGGCACCGGCTCACTTAATTATGGGAGCTGTTAGATCAGAGCTTCCAGGCCTTCTCCATGTAGTGGAGACCACGTCTCCCGACAGACTTGGCTCCCCCTCCAGCCAGGGACGCGGTGCCTCCTGGGCCAGCCCAGGGTCCGGGACATGGCACCCCGGCAGCCCGTGCCTTGTGTCTGTCCAGCTTTTCTACCCGATGGATGGTCCCTTGCCTGCAGTGCTCTAGAACCCCCTCACAGAGAGTAACCTCAGGCGTGGAAACCCCTGTCTTCTCTCCTACATTACAGTGTCTCCTCTCTGCTCCCTAGGCAGCCTCTCCCACCTCCCCCTTACCTGTCCCCTGCCAGGGCATCCACCCCCACCCCCGCCTCTGCATGCCCACCTGATGTCTAACCATCAGGTCCTGCAGGGGCAGCAGCAAAGGCACCAGGCACTTCCCACAGGAAGGCTTTGCCCCTCATCCCAGGTCCATTCCGACGTGTGCGAGTGACTGTTTTGTATAAATCAGGATTAAAGGTGATCCCTCTGTAATGTCCCCAAACTCCATTTGCCTCCTGCTGTGCTCTCCCAAAGTGGGACAGAGAGCCTGGACTGTGTGCCCCTGGGCTACTCCCTGATGCAGATATCTGGTGGAGGCTAGGGGCCATGGGAGAGGGGCACAGCAGAAGAGTCCCCAGCTGCCCCAGCCTCCTCATGCCACACCCCGTAGCTTGTCTTCCAGGGAAGCCTGCACAGGAGGGAGGAGCCTCTCTTCCCACATGGATCCCTGAAGCCAGGGCTGCTGGCCCATAGGTATTCCAGGACCAGGGAGATCAGCTTGCTTTGTACCACCCAGATTTTGCATCTGTTTTAAGTGATGTGGTGAGCAAGAAAATCTATTACCCCACATTTCGGCCTCTTATGGGTGAATACCATGATATCAAGGAAAGCCCAAGAGCCCAGGCCCTCATCCCACATGGGAGCACAGGGACGGAGACTCCTGCCCAGCTGCATCCCAGCAGCTTGCAAAGGGCAAGGCCCATGCCCCAGGCTGTGCCCCTTCTCTAGACCCTGCACCCAAGCAGGTGGATCATGATGGAAACATGGAGGGATTTAGCGGCCTCTCCTGTCAGCTTCTGAGGGCTGCTATACTCCATTCCCCCTAGCCTGGTGGCTTAAGCAAGAGAAGGTATTCTCTCCCAGTTCTGAAGCCGGAAGTCCAAGATTAGGGTGTCCATAGGTCTGTGCTCCCTCAAGGGGCTGGGAGGACACCCTCTCCTTGCCTCTTCCAGCTGACAAGACTGGGCATTCCTTATCTTCAAGCCCATGACTCCAATCTCACATCTGTCTTTAGGTCCCCTTCTCGTGTGTGTGTGTGTGTGTGTGTGTGTGTGTGTGTGTGTGTGTAACTGGATCTAAGCTCCCTCTGCCTCTCTCATCTAGGACTGTGCGTGATCGCATGCAGGGACCACCTGGATAACCTAAGCTTAGCTCCTTCTTTTAAGGTCCCTAACTTAATCACAGTTCTTGCCATTTAAGGTAACAGTCACTCTTTGCCGTCTATACGCTGAAAGTCCCAGGCATTAGGAAGCATGAGGACCTGGGGGAGGGGAGCATTTTTTTTTTCTGCCCACCAGAGCCGTTAGATAATAACTTGGGATCTCGGGGCAGGAATTTTCCCATCGATGCTCACAGTGACCAAAAGGTCAGATGGACCCCATTTGATGCACTGAGTGGGAGTGGGCTTGGGGACAGAGCTGACACACACACCTGACATCCATGACGATGATGCAGCAGAAGTATAGAGGCTCTGGTTGCTGACCTCCAGGTTCCCCCATACTGTAGACAGGGCCTCGGTGAGTGGGAGTTTAGACACTCAGAGTCCAATAGACCTGGGCTTCTAGCTTGTTCCTACCTCAGTCTCCCCATAGCATGGTTATTCTGTGCGTTCAAGAAAGAGCATATGAACGTACTTAGCTCAAGGTGTAGCAGATAGTAGCCTCTCATCAGTGGTATGTGCGGTGCTTCTTTTTGTTTAATTGGACAAATGTTTCCTAATCCGTCCTGCATGCAAGCACCGGATGGTAGCATCAGTTTGCGGGGACAGCTGTCAGCATCACCTGGTCCTGGCACGAACAGTAGCGACGGTAGTACTTGTCATCATCCATCCCTCCTTCCTGCCTGCATACCATGAGAGCACTTGGAGAACATTCTATCTGAAATGCTGGGGTGAGGAAGGTGACAGTCCCTGCCCTTCTCTGCAGGGGCTCCAGGGCAGGGGTACAGAAGGAAATCATGTTCCCGGGCGAGAGGTGCTATATGACAGTTGTCTCCTGGACTCTGGAGGATGAAGCTGGGAGAAGGAGAGGCCAGTGAGGGCTCTTGTAGGAGACAAGGCTTGTGCAGAGTCCCGGAGGATCCAACCATCAGATACTGGAGCTTTCAGTGTTAATAATCAGAAGTTTACTAAAGAAATGTACACCTTGGGGGTACCTGGGTGGCTCAGTGGGTTAAAGCCTCTGCCTTCAGCTCAGGTCATGATCTCAGAGGTCCTGGGATCGAGCCCTGCATTGGGCTCTCTGCTCGGCAGGGAGCCTGCTTCCCCCCCTCTCTCTCTGCCTGCCTCTCTGCCTACTTGTGATCTCTGTCAAAGAAATAAAATCTTTAAAAAAAAAAAAAAAGAAATGTACACCTTGTCTTGGAATCAGCAACAGTGGCTGGCAACACAGAAAGAGTCCCTTCTTGGGCAGACCCTGATAATAACACTGATGGTAATGGCCATGTTATGTTTGGATGGTCAGAGTCCTGGCGGGATATCAGGGCACACCACAGGATGATACAAGAGTTTAATGACAAGACTCCTTACAATGGCATGGGAGGAGGAACTGAGCAATAACACCAAAGATTATAAAGCACCCAAGGGATAGCACCAATGGACAACCATCACTGTTACTGTTTCAATGCCTGAAAGGCTGCAGAAGGAACCCTTTCGAGACCCCTGGGACTGCAGTCTTAGGAGAGGGCCAACTGACAGGAACTGTGGCCTTGGTAGAAGAATGCAGCCACTGTTGATCTGTGGCACAGAGGGAAAATGCCAGGGCAGTAAAGGCTCTGACTTCCCTCTCTCTGACCTTCTTCTCTTCTGGGGTTCTCCATTGGCCACTCCCAGCTGGATGTCAGAGGACAAGGGATTCTGTGGATGAACTACATATGGTCAGCTTCCTGGGGTACAGGGGAGGGTGGAGAAGGATGGGAAGTATATCTGGAGGGGCAGAGAATCCTGCTTGTGATGAAGACAATGGTGACCATGATGTTGGTGGTGATGGTGATGATGGTATTGATAGTTGTGGTGGTGATGGTGGTGGTGATGATGATGGTGGCGATGATGGTAGTGATGACAGTGATGGTGGTGATGGTGGTGATGGTGGTGATGGTGGTGGTGATGTTGGTGATGATGGTGATGATCGTGGTGATGGTGGTGATGGTGGTGGTGATGATGGTAATGGTAGTGATGGTGATTATGGTGGTGATGGTGATGGTGGTGGTGATGTTGGTGATGATGGTGATGATCGTGGTGATGGTGATGGTGGTGATGGTAGTGATGGTGATGATGGTGATGGTAGTGATGGTGATGATGGTGATGATGTTGGTGATATTAGTGATGATGGTGATGGTAGTCATGGTGATGATGGTAGTGATGATGATGTTGGTAATGGTGATGGTAGTGACAATGATGGTAGTGGTGATGATGTTGGTGATGTTTGTGATGATGGTGATGGTAGTCAGGGTGATGATGGTAGTGACGATGATGATGGTGATGGTGGCAATATGATGGTGGTGGTGATGACGTTGATGGTGAAGACAGATATCGTTATTGGGCTCCTATGTGGCCACTCTCTATATTAAGTCTTTTAATCTTCACACCAGCGCAATGAGATAAGACAGTAGAGACTCTTGGAGACTTGAAAGATCCCCCTGTGGATCAACAGCCAGAATTATCCTCAGCTCCACTGGGCCTCCCAACAAACACATGGTTTGGCAAAGCACCTGGTCTTAGTGACTTGGGGAGGAGTCATGTGTGAATGTGCTTGTCTTATTACTTCTCTTCGAGATCTATTCAGTAAGCTTGAGGTCTGCTTACCACTCTAACTCAGGGCTTGTCTAGGAAAGTAACTGTCACTCGGGAGTTGCTACACCAATGAGGATGAATGAGTGAATGAACAAACCAGTGAGTGAATGAATAAAGAGGGACTCCATGACAACAGGTCATACAGAGTAAGCTCCAGGCCTCACACCCTCTCTCAATGGAACCCGGCTCATCATAGGCACTTGTTAAATATTGGAGAAGGGCCAATACTACGACAGGGTGGCACTTCTATTTTCTCGGGTATACGTTTCCTCATGCCTAAACACGGACTGAAAAATACCCAAGCTTCTCAAAGCTATTTGGTTCCCTGAAATTTGCCCAAGCCCAAACTCTGAGCTAAGAGAGAGTGTCTGTGTGACGCCTCAGTGCCACACACGGAAACGCACAGCCCAACATAGTGCAGAATTGCTAATCACCTTCAGATTGTTGTGTTAATAAGTGAAAATACAGAGAAACACAAACCTGTCTTCCTGTGAATGTTAATTTTGGTCTCGAAAAACGTTGCTAAAACATATTGCTGGGCATGCCGCAGATGTTCCTTCTCTTGCACGTGCATGATATTGAAAGTGAGAGCTGGACGCCTTGACAGAATTTCTGTCACACCGATGATAACTGTGGTCAGGCCATTTTGCTCCTGCTCGGGTCTGTCATCTTATCTGACCATTCCCCTGTGCAGAGGTTCCCATTGGGGCCGGCATGTAATTCTGTGTATATGACCACATATACACTATCTGCTCAGTAGACTGATAAAAGTAAGCAATTTAAAAAATAAGTTGAGCGATGTCACCTCCTTGTCATCTCACCCCCTAATTTCACTATATGCAGAACATATATGATGAGCCGCTTGGTGGAGAATCCTGGGTCGTCTGTTCCCAGAGCTCATTAGGGTGAGAGATGACAGGGTAAGACATGTGGCTCTCCAGTTTGATACTGAGGTTTTAACTACCCTGGATAGGAGAGATTTAAAGCCACTTATCAGTCTTTAAAGAACCAAGCAGAACCGCACTGCGTTCCCTCATCTTGTCCCGGTTTATCTTCTATGTGCAGTGGCCACTTTTAAGAACAAGAAGGTGTCATAATTTAGAGTGATTATAAAAGCCACCCAGCATTTTGTGGCTTCAAGGCCTTTTCCTGACCACGCAAGGAGCAGATTGACATAGGCAACAGCAAAGTGTGGGGGACGGGTGGATTCTGTGTTTTAAGAGCTGGGAAGCTGCACCCCTGGGGCAGGAAGCAGTGTCCTCTCCCTGTCTGAGAGTGCTTTCGAATCTCCCTACACGGGCTAGCATCTGTGGCTGGGTGAGATGGGACAGAGAGCCCTTTGAGCAGCTTGGGGAGTGAGAGCAGAGGGCTACCTGGGCACAGGGAGCTAGACTGAAGGAGGAGGCACCATGCTAAGGGGAAGTGTGGACATAACCACCCGGGCTCCCACTGATTTAATTTCTGTTTTGTTAGTGTGCTCTCCTGACCAAGAGCAGAAATGCAAAAGGAAAAGGACATGAGGAGGTGGAGATGCAGCTCCAGCCCAGGAAACCCAGAAAGCGACTTTGTCCTCTTTCTGGTTATTAATTTATGTTACCATTTCTTCAGTCAATGCCATTAAGTGCAACACTGGCCACCTCCCAGTAGATGCTCAAACTGAATCATTAATGTCGATAAGGAGCCTTCTGTCCTGTGCCAGGCTGAGGGGGCATCTACATGCCAGACTCCAGTGAGAAGCCAGAAGGAGCTGGAGGCCAGAGCCACCAAAACTCCTGTCCCTCTGGTCACCTGCATGGCAAACGAATTCAGCATCTGTCATGACCACTCCAGACCACCATTGCCCTTGTGTGGAAGGAACAGTCTCAGCAGCCACAGGCTCCAGATAAAGATAATATTTGTTATCGAGTGTGAGATGTGGACTTGGCCATATCCCCAGCATGGGATCAGACTCTACCCAGAGCTGAAACAGGAACCTCAGACTGAACAGCCTTTTCTAGAGGTTTTTGGAGAGGGTTGGGTTCAATGCCTTCTCAAATAATCACTTCGGCACCAGCACTGTATCTGCAGCTAACGTGGAGAGCACATGGGATAACCTGCAAAATCAAGACCACAGACAGAACTGAATCACCCAAAAACAAAAGAAAACAATAAATAAATAAGTAAATAAATAAATAAATAGAGTTGAATCACCCAGAAATTAGTCTTCAAGCTCCTCTTGGTCGTGTCCAACTGAAGCCTGCCTTGGGAAGGGGAAAGGCACAAAGTGCCTTACACATGTGCACGAAACATTGCTGAAGTAGAGGTCACACAAGAACGCACAGCCTGCGGAAGGAATCCAATCTCTAGGAAGGGCCCAGGAAGGATTGCCCCTGAACCCCTCCACCTACCCAAGAGCCTCATTCCAGCTCCTTCCAAAGGAAGCAGTGTCAAGCAGAGGTCCTCTGAAGGAAAGGCAAAGCCAGCCTTGGCTTGTAATGCCAGGCATTCATCAACTTTACCTTCAAACTGCCTTCCTTGGCAGCCAGAAGTATCTCTGTTGTTTCAACCCAAACAACGGTGAGGTCACCATGTGTTGGATGTCACCATGGAAGGCCAGGTTATATCGTAGACAAATAACGCGTGTGTAAGGATCTATTTGTGGAGAGCCAGTGAGGCGAAACTCAGCAGCTCCAAAAACAAGAAGTGTAATGGTTGATGACATGTGTCCACCTGGAAAGGCCATATTGCCCGCATAGTTGGTCAAACGCGCCTAGATGTTGCAGTGAGGGTTACTTTTTGGAGGGGTTTAACATTTAAATCAGTAGAGCCTGAGAAAGCAGATTTCCCTTCATAGTGCAGATGAGCCTCATCCCAATTGTTGACCTTCCTTTGCCAGCTGACCACCTACAGACTTGAATGACAAAGTCAGCTCCTCCCTGAGTCTCCAAGCTGTCCACAGGTCCTACAGATTTTGGACCTGCTAGACTCTGTGATCACGCGAGCCAATTCTTCAAAATAAATCCATTCCTGTATACTGCACGTGTGTGTGTGTGTGTGTGTGTGTGTGTGTGTGCATACGTGCACGTGTATGTCTTCATCTGCCTATAATCCATCCATCTATCCATCCATCCATCCATCCATCCATCCATCCATCCATCCATCCATCCATCCATCCATC
>NW_019154169.1:1475696-1580696 GCF_002288905.1 Enhydra lutris kenyoni
TATCCATCCATCCATTTGTCCATCTACCTATCCATCTATCCATTTACCTATCTATTTATTTGTCCATCTAGCCATCTATCCATCTATCTATCCATCTATTTATCTATCCATCTAACCATCTATCTATCTACCCATCTATCCATCCATCTATCTATGCATCTATCCATCTACCTATTTATCCATCTAGTTATCTAACTATCTATGCATCCATCTATGCATCCATCTATCCATCTATCCATCCACCTATCTATCTATCCATCTATCCATCTATCCATCCATCTATCCATCCATCTATCCATCTATCTATCCATCTATCCATCTATCCATACACCTATCTATCCATCTATCAATCCATCTATCCATCTACCTATCTGTCTATCCATCCATCTATCCGTCTATCCATCCATCTGTCTATCCATCCATCTATCCATCTATCCATCTATCCATCCATCTATTTATCTATCCATCTATCCATCTAACACCTATCTATCCATCTACTTATCTATCCATCTATTTATCCATCTATGTATCTCTCTATCCACCATCACCTATTTTTATCCCATCAGTTGTCTTTCTTTGGATTACTGAACTCTGACTCATACAAGTAGGAATGAGGAAGAAGGAAGCAGTGTCTGCAGAGGCCAACAGAGGACAGGAGACACTAGCCATCGCCACAGTGCAGGTGTTGTCAGAATGACAGCACCTCCAACACATGCCTTTTCCTTCCCCAGCCCGAAGACAGGGTGCCATGCCATGCGGCCCAGACCTGCTCATTTACCTTGTGAAAGATATGTCGCATAAGAAATGGCTTGCCCTTGTTCTGAATGGAGAGACTGCCCTGGGAATGAGAAAATGGAATGCTAGCTCAACACGGCAAGAAAGCATCACCATTAGCTTGGCAACGGTGACCTGCTTTTTGCAGAATTGCCAGGCTGTAGACCGGGAAGGCCATGGAAAGAGAGCAGGATAAGAACCAGGCACAGTCAGACTGTGCCTCACTGGATAAATGGGGAGTGGCAAAGAGGCAGGCAGGCCCTGGTTTTCTGGGGGAGGGGCAGTGTCAGGCGCACCTATTGTCTTCAGGTGCACTGGTCCATCTTAATATGGCTCAGCCTTTATTAAGAGGATCCGAGAGGCCAGCTACCTGCTGCTGGAGGGAGCTGATGTTTCCATCTCATGCATTCCGATGAGCAAGATGTTTTGCCTTCTCCCCGATTCCTTCCCCCGAAAGGAAGAGGTGGGCAGGCCACTGAAGTGTTTTGACTGAAGTGTCTTTGGTGTTCCCTTTCTAATAAAGGGCCATATATTAGTGCCGAACAGTCATTTTTTTGAGCACTAAAGTAATACCAGTACTCTCATTGCTCAAGAAACTGCTGAGCAAAATCTTCCAACAATGTGCCTCCCCGGCATTCCTTAACCCTATTGATAATGATAAAGCCTCATAAATCTAGGTAAATCTTTAATTACACCTTTGGAACATGGTGATATTATGACTGTGACATAGTCATAAAGGGCACATTCAAAATTAGCTCCATATATATTTTATGAATATGGAAAAGGTAGAAGTGGCTAGAGTTAAAAAGGAAAGACCAAAAAAAAAAAAAAACGTATTTTTTTCCTTGTTGTAATCACCTTTTTAAATGGAATTTTAAGGGTGCCTGGGTGGCTCAGTGGGTTAAGCCGCTGCCTTCAGCTCAGGTCATGATCCCAGAGTCCTGGGATCGAGTCCCGCATTGGGCTCTCTGCTCAGCAGGGAGCCTGCTTCTCTTCCTCTCTCTCTGCCTGCCTCTCTGCCTACTTGTGATCTCTGTCTGTCAAATAAATAAATAAAATCTTTAAAAATAAAATAAAATAAATAAATGGAATTTTAATTCCTTTTTTAAAAAAAAAATTATTGGGGAAAACTCCGTCTGTTGACTTCTCCAGTTTTTGTTAAAATCCACAGTGTCAGCTTTGCGGTGTCCTATTACAGATGACTAAAATCTATACTCTGAAAGAGAGAATTTATTCCTCTGTGTTAAAAAACACCTTTTGGCTTAAAAATTTGTTCTTCCATATATTAAGTATGTGTGAAATATTTATGGAGAAAGGCACTCCTCTGTACAGTTCTGATGAAACCCTAAGAAAGACCAGACTTTGCTTCATTCCCAAGATCAGGGTGATTCCCTCCTGCCTCCCCCAGCCCCTGCCTGGTTAGGAGCCCTAATGCAAATTTTTTTTATCTTCATCCAACGCATATATTTGTACTTGTATGAATAATATAGGGAAAGATTAAGTTCTTTTTATTTGCTAATTAAACTGCATTTTTCAAAATCTGGGGAGGTAGTAAGTGACAGTATTAACAAGGGCACTTTGCAGAGTTTTGCTGTTTTCCTGATTAGATTAGAGGTATTTGATATTGAAGGAGGAGCTGATGAAGTGCTTTCCTCCATGTGACTGAATGCATGACCCCAGTTTATCACCACAGCTTCATAAAGAAGTCTTCCTTACTGTAGAGAAAGCCCAACCAAGAGTGAAAATGACATTAGCAAAAAGCTAAGCAAAAGGTCAGTAGAGCAGAATGAGAAGGGGGAAGGAAAAAATGCATTCCTTTGCTTTTTTTTTTTTTTCCTAAAGGGTTAAGGAAGACCTCTCCATTAGAGGCTCTGAGCCAGCAGAGTGGGGGTAGGCAGGTGAGGGAAACCTCAGAATGGTAAGCTCCTGAGACAGGGATGCCTTTCTGAGCCTCTAGAGTTTAAAGGTGAAAATCATATTGAAAAAACAAAAATGGGGGCGCCTGGGTGGCTCAGTGGGTTAAAGCCTTTGCCTTCAGCTCAGGTCATGATCCCGGGGTCCTCAGATCAAGCCCCGCATTGGGCTCTCTCCTTGTCGGTGAGCCTGCTTCCTCATCTCTCTCTCTGCCTGCCTCTCCACCTACTTGTGATCTCTGTCTGTCGAATAAATAAATAAAATCTTAAAAAAAAAGAAAAACAAAAATGGGGTGATATGAAAGCAGAGGGAGGAAAGCGCCACTTCTTTCTCCCCATGCACCTGCAGAATTATTCCCAAGAGCGTCCACAGACCCCCTTTGGGCAGGTCTTGGGGGTCCTGGCAGCTACCTGGGCTTAGAGCTCATCTTCAGGGCAGCCAAAGACCAAACCAAGGGAGCAGGGGGAGACCCTCTTCCCCTCTTCCCCTCTCCCCCTCCCCTGCCCCCTGCACACCTCCCTACCCCATTCCCAAGCTTCCCAGGCCCTTAGAAGAAGCACCCACATTGAGGGACTGATGCCACACGATCCTGCAAGCAGGGAAGGAGGATGACATTGGGGCAGGGGTGAAATCAAGCTTGTGAAGGGAGCTAGACGGCAGCTGGACGGCACTCATGACCGGGCTCCTTGGCATTCTGGGTCCAGACAAGACCCCTTGGCATGCTAAGTCCAGACAAGTCCAGACAAGACCCCGTGTATATAGCTACTTTAGTATCAGCCCCCCTCCCCATATCCCTAAGGCCATTGTCCCCGTAGGTATGTTTTTTTTTTTTTAATTTTAGTGGATCCGTAATTTGCATATTACAAAAGGTATATAAGTATATGTTTGGATGGATGAGTTTTGGCAAATGCATGCCCATATGTAATCCGCATCCCTATTGGGATATATAGAACATGTCCATCAGCTCAGAAAGTTCCCTTGTGCTTCTTGCCAGCCAATGCCTGCCTTCCCACCCACTCAAGCAACCAAACTATCCTGACATCTATCACCATATTGGTTTAATTCCAAATACCTGGGATCCTATGGAATGTGCTCTCTGCTCCTGGCTTTTTTCATTCCGCTCAGCGTGTCTCTAACTCTCTATGGTAGGCATCAATATTTTATCCATTGTAATGGCTGAATTTTATTGTGTTGCATGAATTTGCCTCTGTTTCTTTATCTGTTGTATTTTGATGGACATTCGGGTTGCTCCCAGTTTGGGGCAACGACGAATGAAGTCACCAGGACCGCTCTGGTGCAAGTCTTCTGTGGATGTGTGTGATGATTTCCCTCAAGGGAAAGGCCGGCAGTGGACCTGCTGTGTCAGAGTGTACATTTATTCCGAGAAATCAGCAAACTGCTTTTTAAAGTGGTTGTACCACTTAGATTTATCAGCCCCCACATGAGCTCTGCGGTCTGTTTCCTCCACATCCTCACCAGCATTTAGATGATCTTTTAAATTTTAAGCATTTTAATGAGTTTCTCTAGTGGGTGTGCACACCTCTTCAAATATGATTTTATTCTGCATTTCCCTGATAAGTATTGGGAATGGTCACTTTCTCATACACTTATTGGTCATGCCAATATCTTCCTTTGTGAAGTATTTGTTCATATGTCTTGCCCATTTTTTATTGAGGTGTCTTCTTTTTCTTGAGTTATATGAGCTCCTCATATAGTCTGAAATTCAATTCTTTTATATAGACATATATATTGCAAAATCTTTTCTCCCACTCTATAGTTGCCAAATATTTTCTATTCTTTATTTACATGCAATAAAATTGACTTCTGTTGGTTGTATAGTTCTATGGCTATTAAGACAGATATAAAGGGGTGCCTGGGTGGGTCAGTTGGTTAAGTATCTGACTTGATTTTGGCTTGGGTCCTGATCTCAGGGTCATGAGATCGAGCCTCATGTCAGGTTCCATGCTGGGCTTCAAACCTGCTTAAGATTCTCTCTCTCTCCCTCTCCTTCTGCTCCTCCCTCCTGCATTCTCTTATTAATTAATTAATTAAAACATAGGCAGATTCCTGTAACCACCACTCCATTCAGGACACAGAATAGTTCTGTCGCCCCATAAAACCCTCTCATTGCTATCCCTTTATAATCCTATGTTCCTTACTCTGGCAACCAGTGATCTGTTTCTCTGTCACTATTGTTTTCATCAAGAAAGCCATAGACAGGGGCGCCTGGGTGGCTCAGTGGGTTAAAGCCTCTGCCTTCGGCTCAGGTCATGATCCCAGGGTCCTGGGATCGAGCCCCGCATCGGGCTCTCTGCTCAGCAGGAAGCCTGCTTCTCCCTCTCTCTCTCTGCCTGCCTCTCTGCCTACTTGCGATCTCTGTCTGTCAAATAAATAAATAAAATCTTTAAAAAAAAAGAAAAAAATAAAAAAAGAAAAGAAAGCCATAGACATGCACAGTATATAACTTTTTGAGTCTGACTTCTTTCATCCACCTTTCTTTGGAGATTTATCCAAGCTTCTATGTGTATCAGTAGTTCATTTCTTTCTATTACTGAGTATAATTCCAGTGTAATGATTCTTTTTTAATGGTGTCTTTTGTAAGCAAAAGATTTTCATTCAGATCAGGTCTAAGTTATAAGTTTTTTCCATGTTAAAAATGAATGTGCACCCACCCTGGAACTGATATGTTGAAGCCCTAATTTCCAATGTGATGGTATTTGGAAATAGTGCCTTTGGATGGTAATTAGGGTTAGATGACGTTATGAGCATGGAGCCCCCATTGATGAGGTTAGTGCTCTTATAAGAAGAGGAAGAGACATCATACAGAGCTCTCACTTATCCATGGTGAGAACACAGTAAGAAGACCCATCTACAAACCAGGAGGAAGGTTCTCACGAGAACCTGACCATGCTGGCACCCTGATCTGGGACCTCCAGCCTCCAGAGCTATGACACATGAATCTCTGTTGCCTGGGCCACCCAGTCTATGGTGTTTTGTTGTATCAGTCTAAGCTAACTAAGACACTCTACTATGGTTGCCTTCACTATGATATAGCATATGTGACTACCCAAAGATCAAGGAGATGGATCTTATATTTATTCCTAAGTGTCTTATAGTTTTTAATTTTACATTTAGATCTACAGTCTACCGCAACTTAATTTTTCTGTGTGATTTCAGGTAGAGTTTGAAAGTCATTTTTTGCAATATGGTCATCCCTCCATTTTAGCATTATTTGTTGAAAATATTGTCCTTTCCTGTTGAACTGTGTTATAGCTTTTGTCAAAATTCAACTGTGTAAATAAATGTCTGTATCCAACTCTGTATTTCTCAATCAAATTCTGTATTCTGTTTTCTTAATTCAAGTATACATTTTGTACCAACACAAACTGTCTTGATTACAGTAGTTTTATAGGCACTCTTAAAATCAAGTAGTGTAAGTACCCACATTTTTTCTCCTTTAATATTGTTTTCATCATTCTGGGTCCTTTAGATTTCCATATACATTTTATACCCAGCTTCACACTTCAAAAAAAAGTGTGCTGGGATTTGACTCAGTTATGGGATAAAGGGTATCCTAACAATATCAAATATCTTCATTTCTTTTCATTTACTTGGGTCTTTTTTTAATTTCTTACAACATTCTTTGTACTTTTCAGTGTTGAAGACTTACACATGTTTCCTTATTTTTTTATATTATCATGCATAATATTTTTACATTTTACTTTCCGGTTGTTTCCTGCTGATATATAAAATACACCTGATTTTCCAGTCAATACTGGAAACTCTAATAAGTTTACTAAATTAATTATTGCTTCTAATTACTTATAGATTTGTTAGGGGTTTCTACATGGATAATCCTACAGCAGTGAATAATTATGGTTTTATTTCTTTCATTTCAAATTTAGTGCCTTTCCTTTCTTTTTCTCCTATTACATTGATGGACCCTCCACTACAATAAAGAATATGTTTTCATTGTTTTTTATATTAAGGAGAACTCTTTATCAGACTGAGAACTATTCCTTATGTTCTTAGTTTGCAAAGAGTTTTTTTTAAGGTCAGGTATGGAAAACTAACAAACGCTTTTTCTGTACTTATTCAGATCATCACATGATTTTTTGCTGCTTTATCTTAGTAAACCTGGTGAATTAGATTAAGTTGAATGTTAAACCAACCTTGCATTCTTTAAATAGTCAACTTAGTTATGATGTATCCTTAACTTGTTCTTATTTTGTTAAGAACTTTTGCATCTATGTTCATAAAAAATATTGGTCCATAATTTTCTTCTTCTTCTTTTTTTTTAAGATTTTATTTATTTATTTGACAGAGAGATCACAAGCAGGCAGAGAGGCAGGCAGAGAGAGAGGAGGAAGCAGGCTCCCCTAGAGAGCAGAGAGCCTGATGCGGGGCTTGATCCCAGGACTCTGAGATCATGACCCGAGCCGAAGGCAGCGGCTTAACCCACTGAGCCACCCAGGCGCCCCTTCTTCTTCTTTTTTAATGCCTTTTTGGTTGTGGTACTAGTATTAAGCTAGGTCCATCAAAAAAGCTATGACATATTCCTTTCTTCTTTACTTTCTCAAAGAACTTGTGTAATATTGGTATTACTTCTTATTAACATTTGATAAAATTCACCAGTGACTCTGTTAGATACTTGGGTGCTCCTGGTAGGAAGCTTTTAATTAAAATCAATTTCTCTCTCATCCCAAACACACACTCCAACACACACCGAAATGGAATAGAAAATTATAAAGCTACTTTAAAATATGAATCTACAGGTGAGGATGATTGTGGTAAAGATAAAAATGAAAAAAGACATGGAAAAAATAAAAGCTCTGAAGATTCATGTACTTAAAAGTAAATACTTACATATTTATATTTGTATATATTATTTATAAAGAATGTCAAATTGCTGAAGAATATCCCAATGTGTTAGGCAAATGGTTTTTTTTTTCTTATGGAAATCAGACAATATAATTTAAAAATACTCATATTTGTATTAAAAAAGCCTAACAAAAGGAATTAGCTATACCCCAAAGAAAGAAGCTATATGTGACTGGGACATGTGTCTTAAGTCTAATCTTCTCTGACTAGAGCTGAAGATGCTATGGGTAAACTGAGTAAGAACTAATGTGGGCATCAGCATGTGTCTGCTGCTGTCTTCCATCTGTCAGCTGCTGGAAGGATAACCAAGCACAGTGCAAGTCCCTTTTGTCCCCCTGCCCAACCTGATCAGCCTCTCTTGCTCATGGACTTCCACTTCCTTCTCTGGAAGACCATGACCATGATGTTTTTAAGTTGGAAATTACTTCTTTTAAACCAAATTACAACATTAAATATTAGAAAGCATGGAGATCCACTTTGAGTTGGAAATAACATCTACTGGTCATTTTTTTCTAAATATAAAAGTCAGTATAAAGCCATGATTTTGAGATAAAATAGAAAAAAAGTAAGTGAATGTGGAATATTTTACCAAAAAAATGACAAAAATAACAATTTAGAAATGACTAATGACATTTCTGCTATATTGTATAGTGTTTTCCAGGAAATGCATAGACAGATAGATAGATAATAGATAATTAGATAGATAGATGATAGATAGATAGATAGATGATAGATACAAACATACATGCATCATAGGTAATAGGCAATATCGGATATATTCCTTTTTAATTCCATTTTATTTAGTGTTTTATAACTTTTTTCGTTATGAACATTTGTCCATTTAAGAAAGAAATCTACTACTCTGCATTATTTTTTTCCTTTAAAAAAAAGTTATTACTGAAGTAGAGTTGACACACAATGTTGTAGCAGTTTCAGTGTACAACAGAGTGAGGTGACAATTCTTTATGTAAATCAATGCTCACCATGACAAGGGTAGTCACCATACAATGTTGTTATAGTATTAGTGAATATATTTCCTATGTGGTACTTTACCTCCCCTTGACTTACTTTTTTTTTAACTGAAAGTTTGTACCTCTTGACCCCACTTATCTGTTTCACTCTTCCTTCCCAACCTCCTCTCCAGCAACCACCAGTCTCTTCTTTGTATTTGAGTCAGTTTCTGTGTTTGTTTGTTCATTTGTTTTGCTTTTTAGATCCACATGTAAGTGAAATCATATTGTATTTGTCTTTCTCTGTCTGACTTACTTCGCTTAACATTATACCCTCTAGGTCCATCTATGTTATCACAAATGGCAAGATCTTTTTTTTAGGGCTAAGTAATATTCCATTTAGGGTGTGTGTGTGTGTGTTTGTGTGTGTGTGTGTGTGTGCGCGTGCGTGTGTGTGTGTGTATCACATCTTTTTTTCCTGAGTATAGTTGACACAATGTTACATTAGTTTCAGGTGTACAACTTAGTGATTTGACAAGTTGATACATTACGTTCTGTTCACCAAAATTGTAGCTCCCATCTGTTCCCTTACAACACCATTACAATATCATTGGCTGCATTCCTTATGCTGTGCTCTGCATTTTAATAACCTGATAGTATTCCACTGTGTGTGCATACCATGATTTTTTAATGACTCAACCATTATTGGACAGTTCAATCAATTCTATTAGACACCACACTGAGGTGCCCGTTGTTGCCCAAAGCATCTGTGGACATATATGATGATTTCCAGGAAAAATTCTCCAGAATGGAATCATTGGATCAAACATTCATTTTTAAGGCCTTTAATATATGTTGCTAAACTATCTTGAGAAACTTCCTATGAGGTAATCTCACCTTAGGTTGGAGGGAGATTTCTAAAGTCAGTGCACACCATAGCAGAACTGTGTAAATTACATGAAGTAACATTGTGCCTCTGTCCTAGCAAATTTGACTCCTGCTGTTATCTCCCCATAATTACTCCAACCAAGTTTAGACTGTTGATTTTAATCTTTGGGAGATTTCAAGCAGAATGTCGACTTACTGATGTTGGGGTATGCATTACTTGATCACTGGTAAAATGGGACATTTTTCCAGCTGACTGTGACCTTCCTTGCCCTCTGTAGGATTGGAATCTCTGCTCTGCCCGTGTCCTCCAAGGGCTGCTTTGTGCACTATGTCTCCTCTCCCCAGCAAGTCACAACCTTCTCATGGTAGAACAGGAGGCATTCCTCCCCATGACATCAGGAGGCAGACTGACTTATTCCCCACGATCGAATGCACCTTCCCACGGGCTTCCTGGGAAGCCCACAACTGAGCAGTCACACTGCTCACCAGGTTCCCTGCTGAGCTTTTTATACTTGTTACTTCATGCAATTCCCACAATCAGCCATGATATAGGACCTGTTAACACTTAGTATCTATGTGGGTGCAAACCAAGCTGCAGAGAGTTTTAGGGACTCACAGACAGTAGGTGGAATTTCCCTGTTGTACTGCCTCTTTGTTCTGTTCCAGACCCAGCTGACCGTATCTCTGCATTTGCACCAACCCACCACCATGCCCTTTGTACTCCCAGAGCAGCTTTCAGGGAACAACAAGCAGTGTGTAGCTACAAGTGCCCACCCAAAGTCTGTCATTGCTTCCCGACCCCTCACTGCCCAGCCCAAAGAGGAATGGCTGCCAGACCTTCCATGTGAGGTGAACTCAACCTAAAACAGACTCCTGGACCCATCCTTTGAGCTGGTCACCAAATTTCCCTCAACTCCTTAGCAGTTTGAGCCTAACTCCACAGTCGCAGCTTAGCTGACAAAAACTAGACTGTCTTTTTCGAAAATGTTTCTAGACAGCCAAACTAGAAACTCTCCAGTTTGAAAATAGTGTTCATATGGCTGTAAGGACACATCTAGGACTATGATTTATTCTTATTGTGGGGAAATTCTGGAGATGGATGGGTAGATGGATGAATGGATGGATGGAGTGATGGATGGATGGAAAGATGGAAGAATGGATGGAGAGATGGATGAATAGTTGGAAAGATGGATGGATAGATGGTGGGTGGATGGAGAGCAAATGGATGGGTGAATGGATGGGTGGGTAGATGTGTGGGTGGATGGAAAAGGGATGGATGGATTTTCCTCTAAAAACAAGTACCAATATGGGCAGAAGTAAGACAGATAGCATAAAAACATCTTTTATTTGGAGAAGAAAGAGGGTTTTTGCAAGGGCAAGGTCAGGCCCCGTAATCTTGGGGGCTCTTACCATTACCATTCTGGAAATGGCAACAAGTCTTTAGCTTACTTGTTATTCTCTTCTATCATGAGGATTTAGTTAAGATTCAGGCTGCAGCAAGAAATTTTCAAGTGAGTCCTTAAAAATAACTTTTGGAGGGGCGTCTGGGTGGCTCAGTGGGTTAAGCCTCTGCCTTTGCTCAGGTCGTGATCTCAGGGTCCTGGGATTGAGCCCCATATCAGGCTCTCTGCTCAGCGGGGAGCCTGCTTCCCCCACCCCCTCTCTGCCTGCCTCTCTGCCTACTTGTGATGGCAAATAAATAAATAAAATCTTTCAAAAAATAACTTGTGGGAAGAGTCACTTGATCATGGTAAACATAAACTCAGTAATAGGAAAGAATCTTTCTCTGCCATTTATTCATAAAGAATCTTTAATTATCAATGAGAATTTATTTGTCACAGGCAAAATGGCCGTGGAATGAGAGAATTTCACCTCTCTTTGGAGAAGATTTGTAAAGGAAGAGACATGTTCATGCTTTTTGAGTTTCAAGGGCCTGGCAGCAGGTAAGGTGTTCAGACAACCCCTGAGCTCTGTCCCAACTTTCTGGTGCTTTAGAAGAAATAGTGCTAGGGAAATAGCCCAGATTTCTCTTTAAAACATTTTATATCTTTGAAACATTTGGTAACACGTTTTCTTCCAAAATTACAGGAATTTTCCTTTAAGACTAATAGAGAAGAGCAGGGAAAAAAAGTTAAATATAAAATGCTCCAAACATAAATTGGAAACAGGCAAGAGACCATTATTGTTGGTGTCTGTCGTCAGCCATAGAATCATTAACATGAAATGCCTTTTGATGAATGCATTGAAAAAAGTGATTATATATTAAAGTATAAAAGTCTCTTCCTCCATCATTTAAATTACTTTACAATGCTGATTAAAATAACAGAACATTATAGCTTGCTTAGCTAAACATTATATTTCCAAATCCATTTCCAATTGTTTCCCTTCAATTTGAACAATTTTTGAGCAATTTTATTGCTATTCATACCTGCTTGAATTTTTTATTAGAAATTAAAGTACACACTTTTTTTTTTATCAATGTTGCAAAGTGCTGCAAAGCTTAACTCTTCTTATGCCATTCAGAATCTTAAATCACAGGGAGAAGCAGCTTTTTCCTCTCTTCATCCCGAAGGCTTCTCCCTGACAGAAGATATTTAGAAAATACCAGAACAGAAAGGCATTTGAAGTCATCTGAACAACTTTTCAATTGACTTAAAGAGAAACTGAGACTCACAGAGAGGAGAACCAACATACCTAATATCAGGATGGAATTTTGTGATAAATTCACAAATTGAACCAAGTCTTCTGATTCTCCACTAGGGTCTCTTTTAACCCTAACTATCCCTCACAAAGTCCCCCATGAAAAAATGGGCAGGCCAACTGGATGGAAGAATGTCTGAGGAAATTGTTCTCATGGTCTCAAATACATGATGCTTGTCCACGCTATAGTTTCATTCAGTGAAGGAAACTAGCAGTTGACTGATACTTGCAAAATAAATGGACAAAGCACTCAAGTCAGTAAACTAGTACAAAATGTGGGGTAATCTATCTTGATGCCATACCAAGCCATGGAATAGTCCTCTGTGTGACCAGGACAAGTTCCCTGATCTAAAAACATAATCCTGAATGTGACAAATGACTCCCCTTGGTGATCACAGAAAGTATCTCTGTCCCCCTCACAGCTATGCCCCGAGCACCCAGCACAGAACCATGCATAGAGAAGATGACCAGCTGGCTGGATGGGTGGGTAGATGGGTGAATGAATGGAGGCCCCTCTATCCCACAGGGTTCTTGGATTTTAAGCAATAGAAAAAGACTCTGGTCAACATGAAGAGGATTTAGGTCACTTAGATAATCAAAAATAGGCTGAGCATCGAGGGGTCTTGGAAAGGATGAGGACAAACCATCCCCAGGATCTAGGCTGCAGGAACTAATGCTGTGTCCTCTGACATGTGCTGGAATGAACCAGCCCAACTCATTTTCCATCTCTCTCTCCTTCCTGTCAGCATTCAGATCCCCAGGAGAGAAAGCCCAGTTGTCCATGCCTGTATTATATGTCTATCTCTTAGCAAGGAAAGGTTGACCACAATCCACTAAGACTGCCTATAGGAAAAGGGGTGTATGCTAAGGGACATCAAGGTGCTATTACCAGAAGAAAAAAAGAAAAGGATTCAAGAGGACAAAAATAACACACACCTGCTATATTCTTGAGTCTCCCTACTTCTTCTGCAGAGTGAGCAGAATAATATGTAACTCGCCAGGTTGGTATGGGAATCAAGAGTTGTCATAGCACTGTGCCCAGCATATGGGAAGCACGCATTGCACATGGTCTGTCATGGCTGGCTTTCCATCAGAGCAAGGAACACACACCATGGCTTTTCTGATGCTGAACCCCAATCTATGAACTGTGGCAGTTTCGCTCTCCATTTTGTCTGACAACACGCATTTCCATGTGCAGACCTAAACACTGTCACTACCTTCTTGAAGACCACGTATTCAGCGTCCACTGTGACTTGAGTTATTGATGGCCCAAGGCATTCTGAGATTTTAGGATGTCTAGGGGTTAGAATCAGGTGGAGCTGAGGCTGGGAGAACCATGAGGGGGACAGGAGCTGCCCCTGATGGATGCCCAGGGCAGTCAGGATCCTGATGCCCAGAATGTCCCAGTTGGACACCCCAGCTTACCAGATACTAGGTGCAAGGCACTGACAGATTTCCTGGCAGAGTTCAAAAAGACTCAAGAGCCCAAAGGCGGAGACCTCAGTGACTCCATGTGGAAAGCCTGAGACTGAGCCTGTCCTTAAAGCCAGCCGGGTGCAGAGAAACCTACTGAAATGAACTGCTATCCTACACTGAACGTCCTACAGTCAGGAGTCCCCAGCTGCAAACGCAGCCAGGGCACAGGAAAGGAGAGCATTCCCTAGGATTCAATGCAACAGTGACTAATTATTGGACACTTGCTCTTTGCTGGGTCCCCTGCTGGAGAGGCAGGACAGAGTTGTGGTGAGGGACATGGACCAGTCATCTGGGTTCTGATTCTGGTTCTCTCCCTTGATGGTATGACTGGACCAGCCCATAATCTGTCCTCAGCAGGATACCTGAAGCAGGGACATTTGTGCTGGTTGGAGAACTAAATTGTATGATTGATGTCATGTGCTAAGTAATGAGGAAGTGTTCAATAACCATTAGTTATTGTTACTATCATCCTGTTGGTCGTTAAGCCCTCCCATGTCTCATCTCATTGAATCCTGAGGGTCAGAGGCAGCTCCAAGAAGGTGCTTTGTGGGGTTAGGGTAATGGGGGCCAAGCCTGGGAATCCCCTGGGGTAATTCAAGGGCAGGAGGACCGGGAGTGGGGTTTGTCGGTCAAAAGGGGTGAGCAGCAGTGCCCCCTGAGAACAAGAGGGGCTGTCTGGACCCCGAGGTGAGGATTCCTCAAAATCAAGAGCCCCCTGAGGAGCCTGGGTGGCTCAGTTAAGTGGCCAACTCTTGGTTTTGGCTCAGATCATGATCTCAGGGTCATGAGTTAGAGCCCCCGAGTGTGGGCTTGAAATTCTCTCTCTCCCTCTTCCCCCTCCCCCAGTTCTCCCTCTCTTTCTCTCTAATACAAATAAATAAATCTTAAAAAAAAAAAAAGAAAAAGCAAGAGCCATCCCCACCCACGTCCTTCTCCCACTCTGGAGCAGGATCCCAGCCAAGGTGTCCTGAATGGGGTTGGCTGGGTGCAGGCTTCTTTTCTGGGGACAGTGGGAGGGAAGTAGGGCCAATAACCACAGCCACTGAGAGCAAACTCTGCCTGGCCAGGAGAGAAGGTGGGGACTTGCTTTTAGAGTAGGCAGCAGGACACAAGCCTTATTAAGGACACTTCATCTAAGAGTCAGCACTCAGTAGCTGGGGAGGGTGAAGGAAAGGAGACAGAGGAGAACAGGAGATGGCTGGGAAAATCTAGCTGTAGGGACACTTCACACCAGGAAGAGACATGCAGGGGCTGGCCAGGCTATGGATACCTCGACCTGGGTTAGGATGAACCTCAAGGAGAGCAGGGGTGGCAAGTCCTATATGTAATATCACCAAGGGGCCTTCGCCCATCTTTTCCTTCTTAATCTCCTAGTTGCCCCTCTTCTCCTGCTTAATCCCAGCCCATTCCTTGGAATTCACCTCAACTGCTTCAGGAAATCCCTCCCCGACACCAGACAGGTGGGCCCCGCTAGGCTAGACTCAGGCAGCACCAGCTTGGCTGGGTGGGAAAGAAGCGTGTTAAAAAGGCATCCCAGAAGCTCATGAGGGGAGCTGCGGGCCACCAAGGGCCCTGGCTGGTATGGGCTGTATTTCTAGCGCTCAGGCAACCTACAGTCTGGGTAAGACCTAATGCTTCAGAAGCAGAATAAAAACTCTGCCAGGAGTCAGACAGGGACACCAACCCCCGGGAGCAGGTAGGGAGCTGGGGAAGGGCGTCCCAAGCTCCCACTGGACTCAGGATCCCAAGGAAGGGAAAGGAGGTAGAATGAGGGCCTGGGGAGCAGACAAGCAGTCAGAGATCTGAAGTCCAGGCCTTCCACCCAAATTAGGATGTGTGGATGGACACTGGAATCTCAGACTTTCCACCTTCTTCCATGTCTCAGGCTTGGAACACTTTCTTGGAGCTTCTTGGGGTTGACTGTTGAAGAGAAAACATGGAGGGGGGGCATTCCTGGAATCAAGGTGTCAGGAGAACGGATCTAACCAATGAGGGACAAGGGAGAAACCCATAGCTCCTTCTCAACGCCCACCCCTCCCCCACACGCTGCCCTTGTCCACTGTGGGAAACATCAACAAGTTGCAGATCGGTAATTTGAAAGAAAACAACCTTATGCAAAATGCCATTTTAGTTGGGCCTAAATTCACATTTAAAAATATTATTCAACTAATTAAAATGGAATTAAATGAATATAATGTTAACTGTGTCTACTGTTTAGCATAAAAAGTTGTTAAATATATCATACTCCATGTTCCGAACTGGTGGCAGATTTTAGCAATGTTTAATTGTAAGAAATAGCCATGTACTACTTAATTGCATAACTAGGTGGAACATAAAAATCACAATTACATGAATTATATTAAATAAAATATGTTAAAATAGTTTGTTTTTCGATGGTGGAATTTTATGGACACCATAATGAAACTGAAGTACATTTTTAATTACCTAATTATTGCTATTTTCAAAGTCCATTTACACCATAATTGTTCCTGTTTTCATAGTCCAAAGAGTCCTTGACAGAAAGACTCAGTAGGATCTAAACCAAGGCCTCATCCTTCAGACAGCTCCTGCTTGTGGCCCCCCACCCCTGTCTTTAAGACTCTATCTTGGAAGCAATCATTCACCATTTATGCAACAGGTAATTGTGTATGCAAAGCCGCTGGGGCTATTAGAAGCATAGAGAGATGGAGGATGAGGTGTATTTCCAGCCCTCAGGCAACTTACCGTCTGGGTAAGACTTACTACATCAGAAACAGAACAAAAATTCGGCCAGGGGTCAGTCTCGCCAGCCCTGAGGATCCCAGCAGGTAGAAGGCTGTGGGGCCCAGAGGAGCAGGTGGGGAGACAGAGAAGGCTGTCTAAGCTCTCGCTAGATCCAGCATGAGCAAGGATCCCGAAGAAGGAAAAGGAGTTGGAATGAGGTCTTAGGGAGCAGACAAGCATGGCGGTGGAAAAATTGCAGAGTGATTTTTGTCGCCAAGCACAGCCAGGGCCAGACTCAGAACCAGCTGGACAGGTCCAGCAGGTAGGGGAAGTGTGAGGTTTCATGCAGCACTTGAGGCCACACATGAACTGGGTGGGGGAGGGGTGGGGGGAAGGGGACAGTACTCAGAGCACGTGGGGGACAGCGCAGCGGGCAGCAGAAACAGAAGACTCAAAAGAGACATAGTTTCAGTGAAAAACAATACATTTGGCTCTGGACTGGAGAGTTTGGAGGCTTTAGAAAGACATCCATGATGCAAGTGTTCTCAGAAGATAAAACATTTCTTTTTCTTTTTTAATCTTGAAGGAGCTTCCAAGCTGTCTCTTCTAATTTGAGGGTAGGGGCACACAACTACAGATAAGATAGGATGTTTTTGAGATTAAAAGGGTGGGATGTTGGAGCATTTCCTTACTACACACCTGGAGTTGGTGTGCTGTTTTAAAATGTCAGCCAGGAAAGAAGCAAACTACATCAGAAGAACGTGGGCAAGGGCACAGGACAGGACCAGTCCTCCCTCTGGGCTCTCCTTTCCTTGCCAACCCTGTTCGTGGACTTGAGCTAAATGATCTTGCCCCAAGGGCTCGAAAAAAGTCTATGAATTGCAAACAATTACTGAGTGATAATATTTTTTATTTCATCTCTCTTTTTCGCACCCCTCCTTTCCTTCCTGAGCCTAGAACTATAGCCATGTGCCTAGAGTCAGCATTTGGACATCACTGCAGAGCAGTAAGTGAGAAATTCTTGGCAATGGTCAGAAGACATGGGTCTTGATGGGCTTGGACCAACTGGACTAAGTTTTGGAACTCCTGACTGGCCGAGCCAAATCTTCCCAAGCCTTCTGAGAGCTCTGCATCACTCACATCATATTTTTAAAATATGTCTTCCTGTTAGGGAAATGGGTCCCAGCCACAGAGAAACTGGAGACTCCATGAGTCACTGTGGTTAAGACAGATCATTGAATTCTCAGCGAATGTGACTCCAGAGCTGGGAGGCCATGGAGTCTGAATGGCCATGGTGACATGAGCTGAGATGAGCCAGGAACTGCCTTTGTTCTCCTGGGTCCTTTCCTCCAGAGGCATGCCGAGTGCAGGTGGCAGACCTCATCAAGAAGGCGGGAACATCGAGCTCTATGAAACGGAGTCTTTAATGATCCCTGAGTTTGCTTTATTCCAGCCCAACAAGAGGAAAGTAACTTCGTACGTGCAACTGAATAAGCCGTTTCGCCTGGGTCTCCAGCATCGCTGGGATTGGCATCGGTGTTCTGAAGACTTGTCTTTCCTCCTCAAAACTCCAGCTATTGTGTCATCGCTCATGAACCATCCCTTCTTTGTCAGGGATTGAACAAAGCAAAAGGAGATTTTTTTTTTTTCTTTAAGCAAACCTATGGGCAAGTACCAGACATTGGTACGGAAATTAAGAAAGTCTATCATTTGCCAGGCATCAGCATCTGATATGCAAAGCATTTTCCCAAACATTGCTTATTTGCATGCCGTGTTTAGAATTGGTGAGTCTGTGTTACATCCATACTAATGTTTACAAAGTTTTTTAATATGAGTCAGATTTTAACTTAAACAAATTCACGGAAAAAGGGAAAATTTCTATCACTAAACAGGAATCCTCTGCCAGCCATTGTGGCCATAATAAATGAATACAATGAAGACATTACCATCAAATTAGGGGTGTCTGTGTATGTACCCCCTCAAATCACCTGACACATCAGCCGTATACATGAGAAATATATGAGAATATATATATATATGTATATATACATATATATACATATTTGAGAAAAATCAGAAATGAAGTGAAATTGCCAACTTTAAAAAATTAAAACTCTGATGATAGTTAGCTGCTTACAGTTGTGTTGTTTTAATCATAAAAGAAAGGATTTTTTTTTTAACATAAGTATAAATCTTTATGGGAAAGACTCTAACATGTCTTTGGGAAAATCTTTATGGGAAAGACTCTAACATGTCTCTCTTTTCCACACATTCTAAGATAAAATGTGCTGCTGTTTTATATAAACTAACCCCATATAGGCAAACTATTCATGATGGGCTCGGGTCAGGGGCTGATCCTGAGAGCAGCTGAGAAGAAAACAAACACCCTGCTTTATGCATTTGCCATCTTCGTATCTGAGACCATGTCACCCGGAGGTAATCATTGAAAACTAACTAAAATACCAGCCTATGGCATTCCAGCATCAACTAAACACCCTTTTTAGAGGGAGCAATTACATAATTAGGTTGTATTAATACTTTTGCGATGAAAGGATTAATCGTCTTTGAAAGTTTAAGTACATTATGTCACACTCACAAGACGCTACTCCCCAAACTCAGGAGCCCACAAGTCAATAGTCTTAAGATTGTCTCATGTACACTGTTATATTCCCCGCCGCCACCAAGAGACCCAGCACAATGGTCATGCATTTTTTTTCATTATAGAATCTACAGTAAAGTTGCTAATTTGCTAAAGACTCTCTAATAATTTTGGAGGAAAACTGTAAAATTTTCAGAGAAAAGCCTCAGAGTTTGATTCTTTATAATTCACATTATATGTGAACAAATATGTTTGGTCACCAAATGATTCTTAAATATTTAAGTTATCTGCTACCCTGGAATACTCAGGAAATCTATTCAATACTTAATCCAGAACTTTCCTCTCCTCATTGTGCCCAGAGCTGCAAACACACTATGAGCCAGAGAAGCGAGGCTGTGGGTTCATGAAGGCACCATTTTGGACAAGAGGAGGGAGCTAAGGACCATGCTAAAGGGCCAGTGATGTATGGAGTCATGGGTGGTAGACTAGGTGATCCAAAGGGGTTTCTGAGGAAATGACATTTGAGTGGAGACTTATCTGATTCAGAAGCATCCAGCATGTGAAAATCTGTAAGTTGTTGCTGGGGTTGAGGGGCAAGGAGAGAAAATGGTGGAGTATTCTGGGCAGAGGAATAACATGGGGCATGGAGTAAGACCCGATGTGGGACCAAGTGAGGTATCTTAAAGGAACAGAAAGCAATCTTGTGGGGCTAGAGCATGGTGAGCAGCTAATAGAGGGAAAGAATGCTGAGAGATGAAGTCAGAGGGAAGGGCAGGGCCAGAAGATGAAAGTTCTAAAAGCCATTCCAAAGGATATGAATTGATTCCAAGTGCAACACAAAGGCTACGGAATAACTTTAAGAATGGGAGTGTCCTGTTATAACTTTATAATGTTGCATGTCCCATTGGGAATTTCAGTCCCCACTGTCTGAGATGTGATCTGGGATTGTGATCTGCCAGGATGGCTCATTTTTAAATTCATTTTGAAGTTACCTCGGCACTGTAGAGGTCAGAGCTCCCTACATGTAAATAAGGAATATGCAGAAGTGTGTTCATACCAGGACACCAAGAAGACTTTATCAAAGAGCAAGACATGCCAATTTTCTGTCTCTAAGTAAAGTTCATTGAAGCTGATAGAAAGTCTTTGATACTGCTCTTCACACTGTGGAATCAGTGTTTACAGACTGGACCCTGACAATGCATTGGTTTTCTACTTGTGGACAAGACAGTGTTACAGAGGGGAGTTGTTCTCCACTATCTACTGAGAGAGAAATGGACTAAATGATTCAGTATATTAACACATGATGTCTGTATCAAATAAGGGGTCACTACCTGCTGTGAATAATAAACCTAATTCTAAAGGGCTCAACACAACAGAAGTTTATTTATTTTTTCTTATCAAATTCCATCTGTGGAAGCAATGGGGGTGAGGAGTCTGCTTCATGCATTATTCAGGGACTCAGCTGCTCTCTCTTTCTCTCTCGGGACTTTCACTTCTTCTGGAGCAGTGCTAGCTAGATCTTTTGGTGGTGATGGAACTGTCCTATACTTCATTATCCAATATGGTAGCCACTAAGAACATGTGGCTATTGAGCATTTTAATTGTGGCTGGTGAGACTGTGGAACTGAATTTTGAATTCTATTATTTTTTTAAAGAAGAAAACCATGGGAAGTGCATTTGTTACCTGGTTTCAAGACTTATTTTATAGCATCTAAATACAGCTAAAGTAGTCAGGACTGTGGTATTAGCATTCCAAGAGCCTAATAGATTAATAGAACGAAATCAAGTCCAGAAGTAAATTCACGTATTTATGGTCAATTAATCTTTGAAAAAGGTGCCAATGCCAAGGTAAATCAATGTTGGAAAAGATCTTCTTTTCAACAAAGAGTGCTTAGAACAACTGGGTACCTGTATGAAATAAATGTGGAGAAACAAATCTAAGATCATGACTCTGCCAGGAACATGTGTTGTTTTTATAAAACTGATTAGTGAATTTAGATGCATAAGTTGCCATTTTATTTTTTTTTTTATTTATTTATTTTTTTTTTTTTTTGACAGACAGATCACAAGTAGGCAGAGAGGCAGGCAGAAAGAGACAGGAGGAGGAGGCAGGCTCCCTGCTGAGCAGAGAGCCCGATGCGGGACTCGATCCCAGGACCCTGAGATCATGACCTGAGCCGAAGGCAGAGGTTTTAACCACTGAGCCACCCAGGTGCCCCATAAGTTGCCATTTTAAAAAGAGGAACTTGAGGCCCAGAAACACTAAATAAAAGACTATGATCACACAGCAAGACAATGCTGAAGGAAGTATTCGAACCCAGCCATCTAGAATCTAAAAGCTGATATGTGATGGTCAGAAGCCTCAGTGCAAGTGATGGGGTAGAGCGGGTGAGGACGGCAGGTTCCAAGTCAGTGGGGAAGCTAAGTTCGCTCAGTCTCTTTGCCTCTGTTCTTGGGTTCCATCCAAGGCCCAGGCACAAGGCAGAACTAGAGGATCCTTTAGTTCAATTTCACTTTTTTTTTTTTTTTTCAGTTCAATGGTTTTGGGGAAGAGATGGAATCCTGAGTCCATGAGACTGCAATATTTTATTTTCTTGTTCCTCATTTTTACTTAATTTCAATTAATTTAAATTCAAATAGTCGCATGTGATGAATGACTGTTTGTGACTAGAGCCTTAGCATCCTTTCCACTCAGCTGGCAGATGAGGAAAAAGAGAAGAACGGTCCTGTGGGAGGTTTTTAGTGGGCTGTCCTAGGAGTGGTGCACCCCAACTTCTTCTGTCTTTCCACTGGTTAAAACATGTGGCCACACCTAACTGCAAAGGAAGCTGGGAAGTATAATCCAGCCATGATCCCAGGAAGAGGAAGGAATGGATTTGGTGGGTATAGAGCAGTGTCTGTGATTCTAGCATTAGAAGAAGTTCAATGAAGGTCACAATATGCACTTATCCTCTTTGAGGCAACTACAGAACACAACGGGCAGATCCACCAAGGAGTTATGTAAGAACAGCATAAACGCTAAACTAGTTAAAAGGCCAAATTACAAGTGTTTATTATCCCCCATGGTAAGCAGATGAAGATTTGAGGGACTTGTATGCCCAAATATGCTTATAGTTCCCATGTGCCTACTCAATATCAACCAGGCACAGGAGATGCGAGGCACAGGACAAGACATGTTCACCAGAGCTAATTTTTTTTTAAAGATTTTATTTATTTATTTGTTTGTTTGTTTGTTTATTTATCTTTTTATTTATTTATGAGAGAGCACATGTACGAGTTCGTGGAGGGACAGAAGAAGAGGGAGAGAGAGAATCTCAAGCAGACTCCTCACAGAATATGAAGCGTGAGGCAGGGCTCCATCTCACATCTCTGAGACCATGACCTGAGCTGAAATCAAGAGTTTGCTGCTCAAAAGACTGAGCCATTAGCTCCCACCACAGCTAATTTTAATTTAATAGGCAGGGGTAGCCTTGGAAGTAGGGATATGTTGCAATGATGATGGGTATGGACACTGAACTCTTTTGGCAGATTTGGGAAAGGGTTTTTAGCAGAAACATGTATGAGTGCAGATACAGTTTTGTTTTGCTTTGTTTTGTTTTTTGAGATTTCATATCATCAAGGAGTGGGTGGTAAAGTGTCTTCAAATAAAAATCAACCAGGAACAGATGTCATCATTCCAATAAGGATGTGGAATTCTTTTTGTGTGAAATCGGTTGCTAACCTGGATCACCTCATGAGCTCAGCTGAGTCTGTGAGATCCTCAGATACACACTGGGTTCTTCTACTGCATCACCACGGTTTCATCCTGAGGCAGAAACCAGAGTCCTTCTTCTGATTTCCCTTGGAACTGCTTCTTCATCTCCCCAATCCTGTAGCTCTTGCCCATCTTCCTTGTCTTCTGGCGAGTTATTTGCCCTCCAACACCAAATGGTGCATCCTTTTGCTTCACTGCTCATGGAATTAACACACCATTGGCTTCACTAAAAATGGTGGACTTCATTGTGAGTTGGCCATCCGGTCATTGTACCTTACTTCCAAGAAAAGCATCCTAATTTCTTTCTGTGTTGGATCTTGTTAACACTGTAAACCAACATGCCAAGAATTGTTCCCTTAATTCAAGCCAGGGTGATCGGCCTCTCTCACCAAAGAATGTTGAGTTTGAGAACAGTGACAAGAGGTCAAGACAGTGGTTGGAGTTCAGCATTCCAGAGAGGATAAGGTGCCCTGACAGTGTTATAATCAAGTTTGCCTGGACCCTGGATATCCCTCTGTTCTGGTCTATTTTGAGTCAAGTTCTTCATCATTCCTATCAATTCTTGGAGTCCCTGAGAGATTTCCCACCAATTTCCTGAATGTACATCTGTAAGTACATATGGAACATGTTACTAATGAACGTCACATAAGACAAAATGTAAAATCCCCCTTTATGTGATAGTGTAATCTGTTTTACATAGAAGAAAAATGAAACACATCCAGTGTGTACTGGAGCCCACAATGGGAATGGCCTTAGTCAAATACATGTGACCAGCTGTTATTTTCCACATGCTTGGAGGTATTTTCATTTTGACTCTTGATATGAAAAGAGACAAGTAAGATTGAGACCAGGTACACACCCCATAACCTTTCTAGATTTGGAAGAACTCTGACAGGTCTCAGAGGAATGTCCGGGTTCCCACCTTTCTGCTCCCCAGTGCTCATCAGAATTGACTGGTCCCTCCTTCAGGTCCCCCTGTTCCTCTCAGTGCTGCTAGGAGGAGTATTATTTCACCCCTAAATACTTTCCCCTCTAGACTGGAATTTCAAGAGGGAAAATTGATCCTTTTCTACATTTTCTACAGGGATCAGCATAGGGGCCTCTGTCATAGGAGGAATCAGAAAACATTTGTTAAATCAAATGGAGTCTATTTGAATTATGGAGTCTAGGTAAGCGGCTTTGGTAAGTCCATTAGCTTTGCCCTGGGAATCTCGGCTCTTGTCCTACCCCATTTCTGTTTGGCCAAATTAACATGACACGGAGTGATTCAGTAGTCTTCCTTATTCACTTCAGAGGGCTGGAAATGAGAGGTGGAAATGACAGCAAGGAGACATGTCAATAAATACCCGTGTAGAGTCAGGGCAGGAGAGTGTCCTGCTGCCTGCCCAGCCTTCACAAGGAGAAGCTGTCAAGGCCACTTGAATGGATCTCACAGAACACACTGACTCGAGATGACCATGCTCTTCTGGAAGCTGACATCTGATTTTTCCGTTGAGAGAAACCTAGAGATTCAGCGCCCCTCATGCTGAGGACACTACTCTCCCTTCGGACATCTGAGCCAGAAGATTGCTGTTGCTCATCACACAGAGTAGAATTTGTTATTGCTCTATACTTAAAATATTAGGGCCAGCTAATAAAATGATAAGCCTTGAAGGTTTATCAACTAATAAGATCTTAAGCTTTTAAGGTTTATCTGACACTATAGAGACCGCTGTGTTTCTCAGTCCACATGTGCATATCTTTTCCCAGGTAGAACCCTAATTTTAATTTTTATAAGGTATTTGTGCATGTTCATGTGTCTATTCTTGTGTGTGTGAGAGAGAGAATTCAATGTATAATGTACATCTGAAGATGTACTGAAGACTAAAGACAAGGTGGGGGAAAGTCGGTATATATTTAGCTCAAGTGTTCAGTGGATTTTTTTTCTTCATGAAAAATTCCAGTACAAGTGTTCAAGCCAAGTAGGAGCCTTTCACTCTGGTTATTTATTTATTTTGATCTTGCCTTTGGAAAGCGATGTACATGTATTATGAAAAGCAAATATTATACTCTTTATTGTCAAACAAAGTTTATAAGGTTCATGTGTCAATGATGAGGCCAAGGACCTCACACAGAAAATTTCCTGTCCCGGAAGAATTTCTCATGAAATATAAAATATGGGAAGTGAGGGGATCCCTTACTGCCAGAAAACAGAATCGGCCCACTCCTAATGGCACCCAAGGGGTTGGATGAGCTCAGGCCCTGACTGTCGAAGCATGCTTCTTTGCAGACTAGCATGGGGGGCTCAGTGAGGGGGAAGGACCACAGTGGAAGTTGAAGGGTATTTACTCAGAAGACACTACTTGTGTCCAACTTCATGCAGGTCTGACATCCAGATGCATGAGGCAACAAGCCCTTTGGGGACACGGGAAGTGGAAGCTAGGTGATGACAAATGAAAGGCATTCTTTGGCCTTGGAGCACACAGGCATGGAATCCGGTAGGAGTACAGTTACTATTTACAGGAAACTGGCACAGAGTTATAACTTTTCCTAGACAGGTTGGTGCCATTGTGTTCTGGCACCATGAAAAGCATTAAATAAGGCTTAGCATTTGTCTAAACCATGCTGTATGTACTATACTTTCTGATATGTATTGCTTTCTCCGACTGGGAGTTTCACGAAAGTCCCTCCCCGGGGAGTAGGGAGCGGGAGTTATAGTCAACCATGGTTAATTTGCGCTTTGTGCTTTGTTTATCCAAACCATATGTCTAGATGGTTGTAATTCTGTGTCACTGGCTGTGTAATGCTCTCTGTGCTAAGAGCTCTGTAAATAGCAACAGCTCGATGCATAATCACGTTGGCATTCTGAAGGGGGGAAAGGGAAGTTTCCAGTGACGTTTGCTGTGGAGACAACCACCCCGAGGATGTCTCCATCCATGACTTTTAGGCTGTGATCCTTTGTGCTTTAGTCAAGCAGGTCCCGGTGCAGTGGACCGGCCCTCACAGAAGCCAGATGTGCTGGGCCAATGCCACCTGCGATTCTCATTCCTTGGCTTTAGGGCTCCAGAACACCACAGATAGGAAATCAGATTGTTGCTGTTCAGCAGTCCCAGGAAGTAGTTCCTATCTAGAAGAAAGATCCCTTATTTTAATGCTAATAATAATAATAATAATAATGTGACAACATCGCAATTTCCTTTAATAATGTTTTCATTTGAAAATTTTATTGAATTCATCGAATGTCAATCAAGAAAAGACACCGTGCTCAAAGGCTAGAAGTGATAGGACTCAACGAGAATTTCTTATATGGCAAACTACCCGTGAGGATGAAAACAAAGGCTTCAACTCCTGCATATGGGCCAAAGGCTCAGTGTGACTGCGTCTGACAGACTGTCAGTGCCCTGGAGGGACGCAGTGACCACCCCCCTCCTCCCAGCATTTCTGTTCTCAGGGAGCTTCCAGGAGCAACCATTGACCATGGAAATGTATGCCTGAAGACCTCTGGAGAAGGTCTGGACATGTGAATTATGGAAAATTCTAGATTGCCTCTGACATCAGCAACCTCCTAACACTGAAAAGATGGCTTTACAAAATATTTCTCCTTTATGCAAATTCACTGAGGGTTGAGGCCACCTTACTTAAGATGCCCATGAAGCTGGACCATTTGGCGTGTTGAATTGCATTCTAAGAAATCTGGCCCCGACTCAGTCTTAGACCATGGGGATGGAGAATGTGCTGAACTCTTTGGTCAGTATCGTGGAGAATGAAGGGCGGGGTCTACAGCCATCCCTGTGGGGATGTTTTGAACATATTTCCCCTGGCCTTACCAGAGTCACTGTCACTTCCCTAAATGTCTTCATCAGAGAAGAACTCCAAGGACTGTTCTCATCCATCGCCAGCCTCGTCGGGACCCTTCACTATGGCGGGGCAGCCATCTCAGTGTATTGTTCCCACCAAACCACTTGTCACAGAGACTATTTCAAGCCCTCTTGAGGCTTCAAACTCCAATCCTGGTAGGTGGTCCTGTCTTGTGCTTCATAGAGAAATGAGAAGCCATCACATAGAAGCTTTCCATCTGCCCAGCACTGATTTTATCTGCTCTCCTGCTCCTTCCACCCTTCCCTTGCTTCTCTCCTGTTACAAGGGTGAAGCTGGTCCTCCTCCTTCCTGAGGACCCCTTCTCTCCCTCCCTTCTCAATGCTTCCTTCAATGGTTGCTATTTCCCCATCCAAAAATCTCCACCAGTCTTCTGTTCTTAAAATTCATCTTCCTTGCTACCAAATGTTTTGCTTCTGCTCTTCCCTTTCTACTGTTCTTCCCAATGTAGCTTAAGAGAGGTGTGTTCACACATTGCTCCAATGACCTCATCTCCCTTCAATCTTCAACCCTCTCCAAACTGGCGTTTTTTCTTATTCTTCCATCAGGATAGCTCCTGCCAACTACTCCAAATCCTCTGTCCCATCCATGCCTCTCATCTGAGCACCATCCATTAGTCAGCATCTCTCCCAGGATGTCCTGTAGCGAAGATGACCTTGTGTCCCTCTTTTCTCAGGAGCATTTTTGTTTGACTTTTGTCCTGGCATAATTATCCATAGCACATCTTTCATGTTCAACCATGTTTTGGACAACAAATTACAAAGTCAGCTATCTACTGGCAAAGAGTAGGCATCTGTGATTTGCCTGTCCAATCGATTTCTTGTTTTTGGTAACGGTACCAATTTTCCTTTGGAGAAACATCCTTGCAGCTCCATCCTCTATGTGGTTCAGTCATATAATTGTTCTACCCAGAATCAGATTTGTACAAAGAGAGGTATTTGGTAAAAAGTCAGTCAAGAAGATTCATACCCAACAATGTTGTTGGTGCTTTTTTTTGGGGGGGGGCGGAGATTTCCCCCAATAGGATTGGTAAACTGATAGAATCTAAGCCTGAGATGTCTGAACCAACTTTGCCACATATTTGGGGGAAAACATGCCTGAGGGGGGTGGTAACACATAGAAAACATATGAGAAAGAGAGAGAGAGAAAAGGAAGAAGAGGGAAAAGGAGGAAGAGGAAGAGGAAGAGGGAGAAGAAGAAGAAGAAGAAGAAGAAGAAGAGGAAGAGGAAGAAGGAGAAGGAGAAGGAGAAGGAGGACAGAAGAAGAGGGGAGTAGGAGAGGAAAGAGGAAAGAGATTCCTAATGACAATACTGGGCACCCGGATCTGGTAGCCGGCATTTTTCATACATAAGCAAGACTCTACTTCTTCACTTGGGAGAGTTGGAAAAAGCAGGTTGGTGTCACATAATGCCAAAAGAGTCTGGACTTATTCAAGTCTGGCCAGCCCTATTCCCACTGACCTCAGGTCTCTTACCCCAGCCTTCAAATCTCAGTAATCACCAGTTTCTTCGGTCAGAACCCTAGGAGTCAAATTCCACATCCATCCACTTCTCTAACCTCAGGATCAAATTCTATGCTTCTGTCATCAAAATGTACGTAGACTCTGTGACTTTCTCTCCATTAGCACCACCCCCAAAAAGTCCAAAATACTATCATGTCCCATTTGAACAGCTGAATATCTCCCTGCTGTCTTCTTCTCCATAACATTCTCCATGGAAGTGTCATCTTCTGACACTTAGAATCTTTTCATGGAATGCAAGCCCATACCTCACTGGGGAGTTGGAAAGACCATAGAAGGGGCCTAGCAATGTCCCCAAACAAGCAAGCATTATTGGAGCAGGCATAATCCCCAAGCTTACCAATGATATGCAAGACAATATTGGCATGTTTCTCAGAACAGTTTTTTTTTAATTTTTCATTATTATTTGTTTTATTTTCTTTCAATAAAAGGGTAAGGTCGAACTTTCTTCCTTTACTTGGGATGTTTGAACACTGAAGTTTGCCATCCCCTTCCCATAGACAATTTCTAAGAGTAGTGTTCAGAGTTTAAACTATGGTCTTTAGTGATGCTGCCAAGGTACTACATAGAGCCTGTTTTAAAAAAAAGAAAAAGTCTCCCCAGGTCTGTGACCATAGCATCATTTGGTGTTTGAAGGTTTCTATAGAAACTTCCTGGAAGCAAGCACTCACAAAGGAGAGGCACAAACAGCCTCATCATCCTCACTTTGAATCCTAACCTCTCTCCATCATCTTTTCTTAGAGATCTTTGGATTCAATTGAAACGGGATCTAAAAATATCAGTGATACCTGATTGGAAGCTATCCTGACCTGATGGTTCTGGAAGGGAATAGAAAGAAAAGTTTTACTAGGGTACATGCAAGAACACTAAGGAGGTGTACAGTGCCATGTTTCTGGAAGGGAACACTAACGATTTTTAAGAGTGTCGAGTCACTCTAATTTATTGATTGCTCTGCTATAATTCCAATCCAAATTTTAATAACTTGTTCCTTGAAACTTGACAAAACAATTCTAAATGTCTGGAAGAACAGAGGAACAGAATAATCAAGTAGAATTTTACAAAACAGAAATATTAGGGATATTGGCACAAACAGATATCAAAATAGATTCTAAAACCACAATAATTAAAATAGAGTCATACTGAATCCAGGCATGAGTAGGTAGAATGAACTTATAGGAATTTAATTCATGGTAGGAGGGGGATTTCAAATCTCTAAGGAAATGATGAGGAGACAATAATAAAATCCCAAGAATAAATTGATTAATCACAACTTCACACGACGTCCCAAAATAAACTTCATGTGGATTAAATACATTAAAGTACATATGCAAAAGAACCAGAAGTAGATACAGGTACCTGTGTATCTACTTTCATGTTGGGAAAATCTTTTAAACAGTATTTTACCATAAAGTAACATAGTGATAGAATTAACCACAAATAAATGAAAGTCTTCTGCCACAAGCAAAACTTAAGAACAAATGACAAACTAAGAACAAAAAATATTTGCAACATATGTAACAAAGAGTTAATGTTCTTAATGCTCTGAAATGTCAATGTGGACAAAAGACATGATTAGGAAATTCACAAAGGAAGTACTAACGGCAAAAATATGAAAAATGTTTAACTTTGCAAGCTGTCAAAGATGTGCAAACTGAAACAATAGTGAAACACAATTTTTCAGCTATTACACTGACAGTTGAAAAAAAGAAAAAAGATTGTCTAGAGCGTGGGGAAATGGGCACCCGTAGATTGCTGGAAGGAGTTGCAAGTGATACAAGCTTTCCAGAGGGTGACTTGGCCAAATTCTTTAAAATGTGCACAGCCCGTGTACACTGTAACCTCTCGTCTAAGAATTTACCCTTAGAAAATAATCATAAATAAACTGCAGAAATTTATTTAAAAGATGTTCCCTGGAAGGTTGTTTATAATGGCAAAAAATTAAAAACAAAATAAATGCCTGACAATATGGAACCGGTTAAATAAATTACAGTGCTGTATAATCCACAGCCATAAAAAAATCAAACTGAGAAAAGGTTCACAATATATAGTTAAATGTGCATGGGGCGGGGGCAGGGGGCTGGAGGGAGTTGCAAGACAACCTGTACAGCACAGTCTCTTTGTGTTTTTTTTTTAATGTATGTATGCAAATGTATGCATAGAAACAGACTTTAAGAGGATAACCACAAAGTTATCAGTGATTATCTCTGGGTGGCAAGAGTATTGGTGATTTTCATTATTTTCCAAATATTCTGCAATAAAAATGTATGACTTTTATAACAAGCTTCTTAAAAACATTAGCTTTTATTTAAATTCTGCATGGAAGTCAAGTCTCAACAAATGGCTACGAGGAGCCTTTTTTGGGAGAAGTTCTTGCAGCCAGAAACTGGGGGAATACTGGGGAAAACAGTCCTGTCTGATGTCACTGGGATGGAGGGTATAAGCCAGCTTCCAGGCTCCACTGTTCGCAATCAGGAGCCCCATCACAGCACCTGCTTCCGAAACTTCCTCTTTGATGACCCTTACGATGCGAAACTCATGTAGACTGAAAATAATAATAATTATTATTATTATTACGAATTTGATAATATACCCATAGGTGACAATGAACATTTATGAAGCACTCAGTATTTTCCAGACACTGAGCTCATTGCTTTACTGATATTATCTCATTTAATCCCAGAACAATCCTGTGGCAAAGGGATTATTGTCTGCAATTTATAGACGAGAGCTGAGACAGGGATGAAATTCACTCACAGCCATGAAGCTGCCCCAGGCTGCCAGGGGAAATGACACGTTCCCCTGAGCCCGTGTGTAATTCCCAGAGCCCCTCGCCCATCTCTAGCGATGAGGGGGACCAAAGAGCATTTTTCCAAACCCCATGTCCTCATCCCCACATCACCACCCGGGCCTCCATTTCCTTTGTGATTCAGCCTTGTATTATGTAGCCTGACTCCAGTGTGAAAGATTTGTGGCAATTGCATGATGTACGAGGTGCCATTTGTAAAAATATTATTTAGTGTAAAACATGATGTTTTTTCTGCTGATTTACAAGTTGGATTTATAAATCTGCACTTCTCACGATCTGAGTTATATATCTTGCCGCTGATTTATAAAACTTGCCTGTAAATCTTCCCAGCAAAGTTTTGATTCAGAAATCATTATTTTAAGAATTAGGTTTAGTTAAAACATTCAACTGCTTTATAGGGGAGGCAATGGATTTACATAACTCCGATTGGGTCCTATAGCAGCTTTACAAGTCGTGCCCAGGAATTCCTAAAGAAAATGTTCTGATTTAAGGGCATTTACTTCACACATTAGCTACAACTGAATGATTTACGCAGCCAAAGCCATACAATAATGATCTATTTTATAAAATCCCACTTTTCTTTAACTCCGGGCCGTGATTTATATCCCCTGATTGGGTTTTTTATAATTCGACCTCAGTCACACCCTCCTCGGTCCCAGAGCTGATGGTCGGGAAAAGGCCCAGGAGTCAGGGATGGTCAGAAGACAGCGACCCTGCCCCCCTTCTTTGTGACCTTTCTCCCTTATGCCAAGAAAACCAAAATAGAGGACCTCGACCCCCTGAGCTAAAGGCAGGTAAGCTCAGGGGAAGGTCTGTAGGCATGGCCTGGATGGTAATCTGTTGTAAGTTCCCTCTGTCCCTGTGAGCTCAAATTAAAGAGGAGGGTTCATCTCAGGCAGAAGAAATGGCCAATCCAGGGGACTGACAACAGGTATGATGAAAAATTGCTGGCTGAATAAATCAATGAACAAATAAACAATTTTTTTTTTAATTTTTAAGCAGAGACCAAAAGGCATTCAACAGATCACCAAAAAATGGCAGCATACATGAATGAAGAGGGAGGGGAATCTGTGGAGACTTGAAAGAGATGCTTATCCCATCTGAATGGAATAGCCATGGCTTAGCTCCACCTGGTTGTGGAGATGTGGGAATGCCTGCCTCGGTCTGGCTTTTCAAGAGAATCTTGAAAGTCGGATTTTAATTTTGACAGAGAGAGAGAGAGAGCGAACACAAGCAGGGGGAGTGACCGGCAGAGGGAGAGGAAGAAGCAGGTCCCCGAGGAGCAGGGAGCCCAATGTAAGGCCTAATCCCAGGATCCCGGGATCATGACCTGAGCCAAAGGCAGACACTTAACCAACTAGGCCACCCACACCCAGGTGTCCAAAATTCAGATTTTTATGTTAAATGCCCCAGTATAAAAAAATGGATTTTATTCAGGTCTAGTTTATAATAGTAAAATGGGCACAGGTTATGTGTAGAAGTCAATGACGTCTGACCAAATTATATGCGCAACCAGCAACCTAATCAAGTTAGAGAACATTTCTGTCTCCCCAGAAAGTTCCTTCCTGCCCCTTGAGGTCAATTTCCTCAGCCCCACCACAGCTCCAGTTCAACACCCGTTTGCTTTCTATCCCCACAGATAAGTGTTGCCTATTTTGGAATTTAAAATAAATGGAATCATACAGAATCTTTTTTTTTTTTCCTGCCTAACCTCTTCCACTGAACATAACGTCAGTGAAATCCATCTGTGCTCTTGTGAGTAGTAATACTCACAAAATACTCACAAAAATTAAAAAAAAATTTATTTGTTTCTTTTTATGACTGAATAGTATTCCTTTGTATACGTGTGTCATAATTATTTATCCATTCTCATTTGGATTCTCTCCAGATCCATTGGTATTACAAATAAATCTGCTATGAACATTTCTGGACAAGTCTTTTGAGGAATGTGTATTTTCATTTCTCTTGGGTAAAAACTAGGAATGGAATTGCTGATTTGGCAGGGGTGTGCTTAATTTTGAAAGAAGCTGCCAAACAGTCTTCAAAAATGATTGCACCATTTATATTTCTCATTCCATTCCATGGGCCCAGTAATATAAGAGAGTTCCAGCTGTTCGACACTCTTACCAACGCTTGTTACTATTAGTCTTTTTAATTTTAGTCATTAGCCATGTTACTCATAATTTTAGTCATTTGAAGATTCTCTTGGGAGTGGTATCTCCTATTAATTTTCATTTTCCTAATAACGAATGGTGTCTAGCAACATTCCATATACTCATTGGCCATCTGTATATCTTCTTTTGTGAGCTGTTTGTTCAAACATTTTTTTCTCCTATTTATTGGTTGTTTGCTTTCCTATTACTGAGTTGAAAGAGAGGTTTATATAATCTGGATACAAGTCTTTCTCAGATATATGTGTTGCAAATAATATTTCCCAGTCTGTGGCTTGATATTTCCTTTCCTTGTCAATGTCTTTTAAAAGCAAATAATTTTAATTTCAATGAAGTACAATCTGTCATCTTTCTTTAACTAAGGCATTCTGTACCCTTAGAAATATTTATCTGCCTCTAAGTGGCAAATTGTTCTCCCATGTTGTCTTCTATAAGTTTTATAGTTTTAAGCTTCATGCTCAAACCTATGACCCATTTCAATATATTTCTTGAGAACAAAGTGTGGAAAGAATTGTGTTCCATACAAATACCTAGTTTCTGCAGCATCCCAGAAATCTGCTAGTGTACGTCCTCCAAGACCGTTCCTTTAAAAAATTGTTTTATGCCTCAACGAAGTAGGGACAGATGGAACATATATCAGTAGCTCAAAGACCATATAAAAAAGACCTACAGCTGATCTCATTCTCAATGAGGGGAATTGAGTGTTTCCTCTTTGGTCAGGAACAGGACAGGGATGTCCACAAAAGACCTGAATAGCCAAAACAATTCTGAAAAAGAAAAACAAAGCTAGAGGCACCAAGATTCTGGACTTCAAGCTCTATTGCAAAGCTGTAGTCATCAAAAGAGTATGATACTGGTACAAAACAGACACGTAGATCAATGCAACAGCATAGAAAACCCAGAAATGGACCCACAACTATATGATCAACTGATCTTTGACAACACAGGCAAGAATATCCAATGGAAAAAGTCTCTTCAACAAATGACTACAAAACTAAAAGGTAGCCTACAGAATGGGAGAGGGTATTCACAAATGGCATATCTGATAAAGGGTTAGTATCCAAAATCTATAAGGGACTTATCAAACTCAACATCCCAAAGACAAATAACCCAGTTAAGAAATGGGCAGAAGACATGAATAAGCATTTTCCCAAAGAAGACATCCAGATGGCTAACAGTCATATGAAAACATGCCCAACAGCCTCATGATCAGGGAAAACAAATCAAAACAAAGATAAGATACCACCTCACACCTGTCTGACTGGCTAAAATTAACAACACAGGAAACAATAGATGTTGGTAAGGATGTGGAGAAAGGGGAACACTCTTACACAGTTATTGAGAATGCAAACTGGTACGGCCACTCTGAAAAACAGTATGGAGGTTCCTCAAAAAGTTAAAAATAGAACTACTCCATGACCCAGCAATTGTACTATTTGGTATTTACCCAAAGGATACAAAAAATACAGATTTAAAGGGACATATGCACCCCAAAGTTTATAACAGCATTATCAACAATAACCAAACTATGAAAAGAGCCCAAATGTCCTTCAACTAATGAATGGATAAAGAAGACGTGATATATATATATTTATAAATATAGTTATATATATATAAAATATATTTATATATATATAAAATATATAAATATATAAATATAAATAAATATATATTTATATATATAAAATATAAAAAATATATTTATGTAAAGAAGATGTGATATATATATATATATATATATATATATAAAACTCAGCAATCAAAAAGAATAAAATCTTGCCATTTGCATTGACATGGATGGAGCTAGAGTGTATTATGCTAAGTGAAATAAATCAATGAAAGACAAATACGATATGATTTCACTCATAATGTGAAATTTAAGAAAAAAATGAATATAGGGAAAGAGAAAAAAGAAAGAGAGAGAGAGAGAGAGAAGGAAGGAAGCAAACCATAAGAGACTCTTAACCATAGGGAACAAACTGAGGGTTGATGGAGGGAGGTGGGTGGGGGATGGGCTAAATGGGTGATGCATAGTAAGGTGGACACTTGTTATGATGAGTACTGGGTGTTACATATAAGTGATGAATCACTAAATTCTACTCCTAAAACCAATATATTACACTATATGTTAACTAACTAGAGTTCAAAAAAAATTTGAAATAAAAAAATAAAAATAAAAACTGTTTTACTATTCTAGATCCTTTGCCTTTCCAGACAAATTTTAGGATCATTTGTTAATTCAAACAAAAGAAGCCTGCTGAGATTTTGATTGGAATTTTAATGAATCTATAGATGAATTTGGAGAAATGGACATTTTAACACTACCTAATCTTCCAATCCATTAACAGGATGTATCTTTTCATTAATTTAGATTTCCCTTAAGTTATTTCAGTAAGGTTTTATTGTTTTTAATGTAGAACTCTTACATGGCTTTCATTAAATTCATATTTTATCTGTAATTTATTTTCTAAATATTTATTATATACAAATACAACTGATTTTGCATATTCATCTTGTATTCTGCAACCTTGCTAAATAAGTGTTGGATCTAGCAGGTTTTTATAAATTCCTTAGGATTTCCTATGCAACCAACCATGTCATTTTTTAATAATTTTTTTATTTCTCCTTTTTAAATATTTAAGTATTTTATTTTGTTTTCTTGCCTTATTGCTCTGGCTAGGACATCTAGTATATGCTGAAGAGAAATGATGAGATTGCCTTGTTCCCAATTTTGCAGTGAAAACATGTGGTCTGTAACCATTAAGAATGACAGTTGTTCTATAATTTTTATAGATTCCCAACATTAGGTTGAAAAAGTTTTCTTCTATTTGCGACTTGCTGAGAGTTGTTATGGGTTTTATATTCCATCAAGTTCTTTTTCTCATCTGAGATAATTATGTGACTTTTCTACTTCATACTGTATGTTACTACTTTTATTATTTTTTCAATGTTGGAATATTTTTGCAATCCTACAGTATACCTGTTACACTGTGTTGAATTCAGTTCACTAATATTTTGTTGAGGATTTTGATTTTGTATGTTCAGGAGACATATTGGTCTGTAATTTCCTTTCCTTCTAGTGACATTGTCAGCTTTTGATACCAGGGTTAGGTTGGTCTCATAAAGCATGTTGGAAAATAGTCCCTCATGTATTCTTGGAAAATGTTTGTGTAGTACTGTAATTATTGCTTTTGTAAATGTTTGATAGAATTTAATAGCAAATCACTGTGACTTGGAGTTTTCTTTGTTGGGAAGTTTCTTTGTAATAAATTCAATTCTTTAAATGTGTATAGGATTATTCAATTTTTTTATTTCCTCTTCATTAAATTTTATAAGATTTTGTTTTTTAAGGTATTTGTCCATTTCATATAAGCTCTTAACTATGTTGGCATTAAATTCTTCATAATATTTTTATTATTCATCATCATTATTATTATTTCTTATTATCCTTTAAGGTATGTATTTTTTATTATTTTGGATATGTATCAATATTCCATAGGATAGGTATTAATAACCACATTTGTATTTCTTTTTTTAATCATTTTTTTAAAGATTTTATTTATTTGACAGAGAGAGAGAGAGAGAGAGAAAGCGATCACAAGTAGGCAGAAGCAGGCAGAGAGAGAGAGAGGAAACAGGCTCCCTGCAGCCAGGGAGCCTGATGTGGGGCTTGATCGCCAGACCCTGGGATCATAACCTGAGCCGAAGGCAGAGGCTTAAGCCACTGAGCCACCCAGGGGTCCCAACCCCATTTGTATTTCTGATCTTGGTACTTTGGCTTCTTTCTTTCTTTATCAATTACTCCTGGTAAAGTTTATCTATTTTATTAACCTTTTCAAAGAACCAACTTTTGGCTTTGTCAGTTTTCTCAATATGTTTATTTCCTGTTCATTGATGTCTGTTCTTATATTTATTAATTCTTTTCTTCTACTGCATTGGGCTTATTTCACTTTCCTTTTCTATATTTCTTTTTTTTTTTTTAATTTTTTTTTTCCTTTTCTATATTTCTAAAATGGAAACAAATAATTTATGTTAAGCCTTTTTCTTTTCTGATATAGACACTTAAAGGTATAAATTTTGTTCTAAGTATTGCTTTAGCTGTATCTTACAAAAATTTTAAGTGTTGTATTTTCATCCTCATTACATTCAAAATATTTTTTATTGATATGAATTATCAATATGAATTATTTAGAAAATTGTCAATTTATTTCAAAGTACTTGGAGATTTTTGGGGTGCCTGGGTGGCTCAGTGGGTTAAGCCTCTGGCTTTGGCTCAGGTCATGATCTCAGGGTCCTGGGATTGAGCCCCGCATTGGGCTCCCTGCTCAGTGGGGAGCCTGCTTCCCCCCTCTCTCTGCCTGCCTCTCTGCCTACTTGTGATCTCTGTCTCTCTCTGTCAAATAAATAAATAAAAATCTTTTAAAAATGTATTTGGAGATTTTGTGGATATTACATTTTTATTGATTTCTAATTTAATCCCATGATTTTTCAGAAAGTGACTCTAAGACTGTAGTATTTTAAAATTTTGTTGACTCCTTATTTTATGACTTTGAATATGGATGATCTTAGTGACTATTCTATGTGTATTTGAAAAAACTATGTATTCTGCAGGTGCTTTGGTATATTTCTATAAATGTCAATTATATGAAGTTTGCTGATATTGTTGTTTAGATCTTCTATATCTTTAACAACAATCTGTTTATTTCTGTCAATTACTGAGAAAGGAATGTCAAATTTCCCTATGATTGTGGATTTGTCTATTGCCTCCTTTATTTCTGTCCATTTTTTTCTTTATGAATTTTGTTGCCTATGATTTAGGGCATAATACCTAAGATTATCCTATCTTCCTAGTAAATTATTCCTTTAATTATTATATAATGTTTTTCTTTATCTCTTATAATATTCCTTGTCTTAAAAGCTAACTGTCTGGTACACACAAAACTATGCTAGCTTCTTATGTTTAGTGTTTTCATGGCATGTTTTTTTTCCATCTTCAATCTATCTTGTTCTTTATATTTAAGATGTATCTATACTGAAAGCATATAATTGATTTTTGCTTTTTTTTGGTCCAGTCAAATTCTCTGTCTTTTAATTGAGGTGCTTAGTACATTCACACTTGATGTAATTATTTTCCATTTGAGGGTTAAGTCTTCCATATTACCATTTGATTTCCATTTGTCTAGTTTTTTTTCTCTCTCTCTCTCTCTCTCTCTCTCTCATTGCTCATGTCTTGCATTCTTTTAGGCTTACTACATTAGGACTCCTACATTAGGATTTTATTTTCTCTATTGGCTTTTCAGTTAGACCTTTTATTTTTTGGTGGTTGTCATAGAGCTGATAAGATTCATCTATAAATTATCGGTATTTATTTAAAGTCAATATTATAACTCTTTGTATTTCATGCTTCACATCTGACACTTCACACTTCTTATATTATAAGAAAATAACCTCACAATAGTATAACCTCATCTATTCATGCATATCCTTTCTGCAATTGTTTTTTATTTCCCCATATATGTTAAATGCAACTCTATAATGTTATTATTTTTGTTTTAAGCAATCAATTTTATTTTAAGTAAATGTAAATTATAGAAAGAACAAAAAATATAGACTTTATTTTGCAGATTCATTTCCAACTCTGGTGCCATTTATTCTTTACATGCAGATTTAAATTTCCATTTTGTAACATCCCCTTCAGCTTGAATAACATTTTAAAGCATTTTGTGCAGTATAGATACTCTTTTTTATTTTCCTTCAACTTAGTTTGGTTTTATGAATGCATTAATTTTAGAGGCAGCCCATGACAAAATTAATTCAACAATTTTTTTGTAAATACCCACACCATACCAGATTCTAACTTGGCACTGAAAATATCAAGATGAAAAAGGTTTTCAAAGGCAGTATAGGTATTCTAATGATAAATTTTAAAAACTTTCATTTGTTAGAAAATATCTTTATTTCATCCTCATTTGGGAGGTAATTTTTTAAGGAAATAAAATCTTAGTTGACAGAATATTTTTTTCTTTTCTATTTTAAAAATGTAATTCAATTGTTGCTTAGCCTCTGTTAGTTCACATGTGAAGTCAGCAGTCGGTTCCTCTTCTTATTTTTCCCCTGTATACAATGCATATTTTTTTATCTGGCTGATTTCAAGATTTTCTCAGCTTTGGTTTTAGGCAATTTCTCAGCTTTGGTTTTAGGCAATTTGACTCTGATGGCTTACTTTATATTCATCTTTCTTAGTGGTGGCTAAACTTTTCTAACTTAAGTCATTACATTTTATCCAATTTGCTAAGATTTAGTCATTATTTCCCAAAATTTTGGTCTGCCCATTATCATTGTTTTCTCAATCGGGGACTGCAATTCTATGTTGGCAAGATTAGTAGTACTCATTTTTTTTTTTTTGTCTCAATATTCCTTCACATTATTTGAAAATTCCAGGAACTCCAAAGAAGTAGAATTATACCTATTGATATTTACTATATTAGAAATTATAGCTGAGAACTTCTTAAATTTATTGACCTACTAACCTATTTATTGACATATAGAGAAGGAAGAAGAGGAAAAGGAGGGGAAGGAAGACCCATACTTAGAAAAACTTTAATGAGAAGAATGACATAATTTAATATTTTTACAGAGTACTTTTCTGGCTTAATAAATAAATAAATAAAATTAATTTTATTTATTAATTAATAAAATTAATTAATAAATAAAAGATGGGTAAGGTCTCATATCTGATTCTGCATCAGTCTGTTATGATACAACACATCATGTGGCCTCTGGACAACACCACTGTATATTCAAAAGTGAATGGAAGTGGAAAGGTTAAGTAACCACATAAGACTGCTCTTGTACCATCACTATTCAGACCTAGTCTCTCTGTTCTGATTCCAGTCCTTAGCAGTTGCTCTCTGATAAGCACTAGGCAATCTCCACGCATGGGCAGCTTGGCCTTTGGCCATGAACTTAGGTGGCACCCCCATACACATACACAGTTCCCTTTCTCTGATGTTCCCCTGTGCAAACTCCAGGTACTTGAGGTGACGCAAACTCTGACTGGTGTCTCCTTAGCTTAGCAGACCTACTATGCTCTATTCGGATATCAGCTTGCTGTGTTATGTTTGTAACTTCTCCCCAGGGAGAGCGCTAAATGACTCTTGAATCTCCCTCCTTTCAGAAATCACTGTTCTATGTTATCTATGTTCTATTGTTTGAAAATCATTGTCATATATTGTGTCTAGTTTTATAATTGTTTGTAGAGCAAAAGAGCCAGTCTGGTTCCAGTTACTTCATCATGGTTAGAAGTGGAAGTCTTCCATGGTTTTAATATTGCCCATAAAACTTGAAAAACATGTAAGCACATCTATGATCGTATATAGCTCATGGGCCACCTGTTTGAGAGTCCTGGTCTATATTCTTGCCTTCCAAAATGTGGTCATTAGAAGAGCAACATCAACCTCACCTGGGAGCTTTTAGGAAATGAAGACGCTCAGGGCCCAGACCAGACACGCAGATTCCGAAAGTGCACTTTAACAAGATCCAAAGGTGATTTTATGGAATCACCTGAAATACTTGCTAAGATATATTCCCAAGCACCATTCTGACCCACTGAATCAAATGGCTAAGATAGTGATACTTATCACCAGGAAAGCTTGGAGAATAGTGAGCTATTCCATAAACCTGCGAAGTTCATTGGACCCATGTGTTTTGCTTCCATTATGTGAGCTGCCCTGTGGTACCACCTTGATTTGACTCCAACTAGACACTAATTCAAGGTATATAACCCACATAGATAATTACATGGGTAATCTCATTTTCCAAGGAACTACCAGGCCATACTTTTTAAATGCCTTTACATACCTACTCAGGTGGCCAGTGGTCTCCTTTCACACATGACAACTCTGGTTTTCAAATCTTCACTTCAAATTTGCCTCTTCTAGAGAGCTCTCTGAAACCAACCTCTAAAGACTTCAATAAAAATAATGAGAATGTTCATACAGCTGTAGGTCAGGTTATAGGGTGATGTACTTTGTGTGGACTCAGAGAAGTATATTATAGTGCTTTATGTTCATCACTTACCAATTTCTCTCCACTACATTTAAAGGAACCACAACTCTCAATTGTTTAGTCTGATCTTAGCACAATTACAGTCTTGGCACCTAACATATTCCTAGTTCATGCTGTTTACTCAACCCATGATTATACTGTTACCCATTTGCAAACATCACTTAAAACAAATCTGTGGCATTTTTGCCTTCGTCACTCATATCATCTGTCCGCTCACCCTTGGGTTCAGCGGGGTAGGCTAGGTCCCGCTGGGTCTCACCAATCATCATATCAGGCATCATATCCTATATCATATAATGTTCAGAACGTTGCCGGGTCATAGGGAGGTGAGCAGGGGAGCCAGCTGCAGCAGGGGTGACCATCCAGCTGCCTGCAAATGGGATGAGTGATCTCAAATAGCAGAAACAGAAGTGATGGGGGCAGAAGCATGGCCACATGACACAGGATACCATCTTCGGGGGCTCCATGCCTCCTTTGCCAAGGTCAGGCGTGTGCAGATGATATGGGAGAGCAGCTGACTCCTGTTCATCGAGCAGTGGGAATGGGAGCTGAATCCCCTCTCTGTGACCTTAGGAAGCTTATTTCACCTTGCCAACTCTGCTTTCCTCATCCTCATTTGGAAACTTGATGTGTCTACATTCAATCATGATTTCTTACACTCGAGGTCTAAGACAGCAGCACACCTGGTTGTTTCATGGCTGCTGTGTAGACTTACTTTGGAGCAGAACTGGGTTTTGGGTATTAAGAGCCTAAACATGTGCATAATGATTTCACTCCAGTTTTAGTGATATTGTGAAGTATTTGCATTCAGGGGTATTATTTGAAACTTTATATATAACCATGACAACATAAAATTAACCTGGATTCAACTATGGGTGATGGCTCAAATTATGGCCTATCCATGCGATGGGATATTATACAGCCATTTGAACTTTTCCAAAGGAAAAATAGTAGCTTTGGAAAATGTTCACAATGTAAAGCACCCAAATAAAAACACTAAATAATTTTGTTGCATGTGTAAAATATATAAGGATATATTCTGGATGACAATGTTGATTATAAGTGATTTTAAGATTGTTTTCTCTACGTTCCATATGTTTCAGTTGTTGTCAGTCAGCAGAAAAGGAAAAAAAAAATTTTATTTTAAAAAAAAGTCCTGGATTGGAATCTGAAGGTCTGGGTTTGAGTCCTGGTCTCATTATAGACTGTGTGACCTTGAGTAAGAAAAGTTTGCAAAGTGGGGGAAACTTGCCTCCCCTTCCTTATTGGATGGGTGAGTATCTAAAATAAGATCATATGCAGGAAATAGCTATATGGGAGAAAAATGGCAAATAAAAGGGCCATTGCTCCTGTGAATTAGATGAGGAAACAAGAAGCTCTTCTTACAAGAAATGCTGGCACTAAGATTTCAAGTTGCTGTTATCCTCTCCAATCCAACTTTAAAATGGGCAAAGAAGAAAGAGAGAGAGAGAGGGAGGGAGGAGGGGAGGGAGGGAGGGAGGAAGGGAGGGGAGGAGGGAGTGAAGGAAAGAAAAAAAAAACTTGTGCTGGTCTTTTTGCCTCGTAACAGAAGTGCCTCTTGGTGCCTAAGACGTGCACTACAGCCAATAACTGTGTTCCTGTACTATACTAAAAGAGCCCTCCTCTCACACATAAAACAATTACCCCAGCCAGCCCCCTGCTCTAACCAAAGGTTAGATGGAGCCTCTGTCCAAAGCCTCATGCTTCAAGATACCTGCAGCCCCGAGAGTGTATTTCCTACCTTCAACCGAGGGACAGGGGTCATTCCCCCTCCTGGGACCCCCAAGAAGACATCAGCATTCATTGCAAGTGGTGTGACACCCAAGACACCCACTTTTAAATGTGTTTGCAATATTTTACTTAACTGCAAAATGTGAATGCCCTAAGATGCAACAACCCTGCTTTGCTGCAGGGACTCTGGGGAGATATTTGCACATGTGCGTGAGATGGCTGTGCATTCTTTTTCGGTACTGCACCACACAGTCTGGACGTGCTAAAATAATACTCAGACACTACTGCTCTTGCAGTTGAGCTGAAATGGAGTGAATGAGTATGTACTGACAGGAAAAATCTCCAAGAGGTTTTTTTTTTTCTTTTTTTAAGATTACCCAACTGACAATCAGAGTGCAGACCATGAAACCATCTATATAAAGATAACTTGAAACGTCACATTTCTAATTTCTGTGGGTATATAAAGACATAGGAAGTCTGGAATGCTTTAGACAAAATTGACAATAGTGGTTAGATCTGGGGCTAGACAGGATGTTTAAAGAAAAAAAGGTACTTTTCCTATATTTAACTTGGTTTTTCAGAAACAATATGTTCATCTATTACCCGTACAATTAAAAAGTAGCTTGAAAGTAAAATTAAAAGAGCTGATAAAAATAATTACAGGTAGTTGTTCATTGAACAAATAAATATACCATGGACAATTGGAGCTAGGTTTTTTATTGTTGGAGAATAGAGTTATGAAATTTGAAAGGGGAGGTGGAGATATAATAGTGTTTGATTGGAATTGAAGGTATAAGTATGAACTCATGGTTTTAAAAAAAAAGCACAGAGTGGTGAAGGGAGGGAGGAGAGAAAGGGAGATAAAGAAAAGGAGAGAGATGTCATACATGTACATACAGAGGACCTAGAAGCAATGACACCCCAGTGGCAATGAGCACACCTAGAACCCAGATCTTGGTTTCTATATGCCATTCTCCACTAAAGGGAAACAGGGCATCTTAAAGAAAGGCTGATTCCAGGTCTGGGACAGGGAAACTATAAGATGAGCCTTAGAACATCTTCTTGTGCCAAAAAAGGAAATGTTCAGAGAATGATGGGGACACATCAAAAGGACAAAGAAGCCAGTTTGAAAGGACACCAGTTGGTCACATGTGGGACCATTCTAGCATCAAAATGAGTATGATAGAGAACCGTAACACGTTGGATGCAACAAACATCCACAAGTTACATTGATATAAAATAATAAGTGGGAAAGTGAGGCTAGCTCTTCCTTAGAGTAGAAAGACAATTAGTTAATGTAGAAAGAATAACAGAATCAGGAAAAGTACCTCCCACCAACCTTGAGCATGATAATAACTGAAGCAGCCCAGAGTCATCAGTGGACGCTAAAACCCGTGGATGAACATCTGAGGGGTAACGGGATATTTACACAGTCTCAAAGTATCCCCCCATAAGCGACGTACTAATCACAAAGTCAAGAGTGTAGCTTAAGTATGGGGAGGCCCAGCAACACCGCTATAACTGAGTGGCCCAAGTTAGCATGGCCCGCACAGAGGAAACCCACATCGCAGATGGCCGTTAGGACCCGCCCAGAAGAGCAAAGCACTCGCGGTGGTATTTCTGCTCATCATGCATTACCTGGAGCTAACCCTAACACCAGACAAACCCAAACTGAGGACATTCTGCAAAGTAACCGGCCTGTGGTCCTCAAATGAGTCAGTGGCATGAACACAGAGGAAGACTGAGGCATGGCTTCCCCGTTAACGGAGGCTAGACACATGTGAGAACTAAGGACAGGGCGTGCTCTGGAGTTTTCTTTCTCTGAAAAGGACATTATTCAGATAATTGGCCAAATCAGAGTAAAACCTGTGGATTAGACAACAGCACTGTATGGATTTCAATTTCCTGACTTTTGTTTATTTTCGGATTCCTGTGGTCACCCAAGTGAACGCCCTTGCTTTTAGAACATCCGTGCTGAAGCATTCGGGGGGGGGGTAAAAGAGCATCGCGTCTGCGATCCATTCTCAAATGGTTCAGAGAAGTTAGAATGCATGTGCGGACGCGTGATTATAGTGTGTGAGAGAAAGACAGGAAAGAGGGAGGGGGGAAACAGAGAAGAGGATGAATCTGGGAAAACGGGAACAATTGAGGCATCTGACAGAGGGAATATGAGAATTCCTGCAACTCTTCTGTAAGCCTGAAATTACAAACTTAAAAGGAAATTTAAAAAGGGAAAAAGAGTTAGACAAAATAACTGGCAGGAGATGACCCAGGTCTCTAACCCAGAGTCAGGGTCAAAAGCTCACTCAGCCAACCCTGCAGGGAAGCTGAATAAACAGAATGCACAAGAATTGGGGTCCAAATCTGGACAAGGGAGAGGTGACAGAGAGGAAGGCCTCTCAAAGCCTCAATTTCGAAACTAGGACTATTCATCCAGAGTCGTGGGGACCTTGAGGCGACAGAGTGACAAGGGCCATGAGCAGGGGTGTCTGAACATGGTCCGTGCATATGAGCCATGCCCAGCCCCCGCTCTCAGCCCCCCATCCATCACTGAGATACGATGGAGGTGAAGCCCCCAGGAATGCCTAAGAAACAAAGAAAGGCACAATGGAAGTCACTAATCTCTGCCAGAGAAGGCCAGTCAGTGTCCCCCTTGATTGTAGAGAGCTTTTTCCTGAATAAAGTTAAAATGTATAAACCATCCATGTGCTTCGGTTATCTGAAAAATGCTTTGTCCCTACCAGAGGATGTGGGGAAAGAGGTCACTTATTTAAAGGAACAGGCTATCCTGATCAATGCCTGAACTCCAAGGGCCTCTCCAGGGCCTTCAGATCGAACTAGAGGAAAGGGAGAAGTGAAATCAGGACGAGCCCAGGCGGCTGCGGCCACTGGCACTAGGGGGCAGGCCAGCGGGTTCGCTCACCTGCAGTGGCCAGCTGAGCGGGGACCCAGGCACAGACAGCAGGACCGCGAACTTCACACACAGAAACACGCACTCACAACTGGTGTGCACGCCTGTGTCCGTGTGCGTGTGCACGTGTGCATGTACAGGGAAACTTGATGCATAGAAATAGATGGAATACAGAAAATTAAAGTACATTTAAATTCTCGGGCGGTTTAACTCTCTTTCCGCGGCAGGGAAATTGTCAGTGTTTGCAGAACCCCGAAAACGCCTCCGCAGAGCGCTGCGGTCCTCAGCATGGAGTCTGAACATCCACAGGGCGGGATAGAGGGAGAACCCAGAGATGGGGTCAGGCAGCCTGCTGCCTCTTGCTCTGGCTTTGCGACTCTGGCCAGGTACTTAAACTCCTGAGGGCCAGCATCCTCCTGGGTAAAATAAAGACAGTCATAAAAACAGTAGCACCCACATCCACGTGCTGTCATGCGAATCACGGGTAACATGCAACATCCCAGAGGATGCCCCGTGGTCTGTTGTAGCAGTGATGGTGATTATCATCACCATCTGCTTCCCAGGCAAGAGCACCCAGAAAGCATTCTCCCTGGAGCCTGCTTCCTTTGGTCTCAGAGAGGAGAACGAGCCATTACCGATGAGAGAGCTCCCGTGCTGCACACACCAAACGCCCGGCACATGCTTGCTGGGGAATGCATTGGGCGAGCCTGCCACAGTTTTGGGAAATCTTCAAGGCACTGGAGGAAATTCTTCTAAGTTTTCTTAAAAAGAGTTTTTCAAATGCATCGACGAGTGTGGATTTCCTCCATACCTGCAGCAGACATTGCATTACCCTTGAGTCTAAATCATCTTGTCCGTTTTCCTTGCAAAAATCTTCCCTGACAGCCAACAGAACATATTCTTCTTCTAATTGTTGATTTCCCTTTCACAAATGCCGGTGGATCTCCCCATCTCTAATCCTTTACCGCTCATTCATTAGCTATCAAGTGTGGCTTTTTGGAACAATTATATTGTGCCCCACTGTCAGCTCTCTCTGTGCAGGTAGAGGATACAACCTGACTCCTTACACAGGATGTAAATTACTGCTGGCACACCAGCACCTGAAGAATGATTACACCCAGCGCTCAGTTAAATAATGGATGCTTAGCACGGTGCATTGTAATAAGCAAAAGATATGAAATATCTACTATTCTAAGTGGAATATGCTAAGTATTTTTTTTAATAATAAAACCATTTTGGGGAAGACAGGCTATTGAATCATGGTCTCCAGAAAAGACACCCCATGCGTCAGCTCTTCTGCAGAATCTGGTGAGCACTGTCACCTCATCTGTGAAATGGGAACATTAATTACACCCTTCCTCGTGCAGAGGTGTTAGAGGTGAAGGCTTAGCCCCAAGCCTGGCGCATAGTAGATGCTCAGTAAATGGTGTAGCTATTGTAGTCTGAGGAGGGGGCTGGCCTGTAGGAGGACCAACTGGGGCACACATTACCTGGGCTGCACTGGGTTCAGCGTCTGACCACTGGGAGAGGCCGCCACCTTCCCTTCCACTAGCCAGTTGAAAGCTGGATCTGCTTTGCCACCAAATAGAGTGGAAGGGGGAGGCAGGCAATGCGGAGCCCTGCTATAGTTCCCTGTAGACATGTACTGAGCTGACAGCGAGGGACACAACCAGAAGGTGGCTGATGTAGAAGGCTTCGGGGTGTGCTGCTCCAGGCCAGACCAGGCAGCGAGTGCTTTGGACACGTTTTCTCCCTCATTCCCCTCCTAGGACCGTAGAATGGGGTTAAGCACATGGACTCCAGGGCTGTGCAGCTTGGGTTTAAGTCTCGCTCAGTCTTTTCCCTAGCTCTTGACCTGGAGAGTTAACACCTCTGTATTGCAGCTTTATAAACTAGCAATAAGTCAGTTATCAGTTTGTGGAGTTGCCCGGGATGAAGGAGAGAAGTACTAGCAGCCAGCTTAGCTGCAGTCACACTCCAACACGTTCTAGCCCCCTTACTGTTAAGTCCATTTTACAGAAAATCAAGCTGAGACTCAGAGATTCAATGATTCTCTTGGAAGCAAGAGAAGCGGTCCTTCTGCTGTCAGAACTGCTGCTCATTCTGCCCTCTCCTCCCTGGGATACAATGGCCGGGCCCTCTGCCCCCTCTCCAGGGGGCACCCCCTTGGCCCTCTAGACTAGCTCATTTGGTGTTCCCCATGTTGAGAGAAAATCCTTCCTGCTCTCATTCCCGCTGGGCAGGTGAGGAGGGGCTGACCCAGAGGCAGAGCAGAGCACAGCTGGCTTCACAGACTCTAGAACCTTCCGGAGCCATGCCCCTACCACCCTCTCCCCCACAGTGCAGCGCTGATGCCGGGACACATCTCCATGCACACGGCTTCTCACCAGCACTGTGTTCAGAGCGTGCCCTGGACAAAGCCCACCATGGTCCTCGGAGGAAGCTGGAGTGCTATGGATTCCTCCAGGGCTTGAGGCTGGTGACTCTCCTTCTGTCCCCCGAAACACCCGGGGACACCGGGTGCATAGTAGGGGGCTGAGGTGCTGGGAAGCCTGCAGAGGTTTCTGACGCCTCCAGGAATCAGTGTCTGCACGAGCTTCCTGAGGCTGCCCCAACCAGTTGCCAGAAACTCGGTGCCTTAAAACAAGAGAAATCTATTCTTCCACAATGCTGGAAACCAGGAGGAAGTCAAGGTGTTGGCAAGGTCGTGCGTTTTCGAGTCGCTCTAGGGGAGGATTTGCGTCTTGCCCCTTCTGGCTTCTGTTGGCAGCTGGCTGCTGGCTTTCCAGGGCCAAGCACTGCCTCGGGTTTCACACTGTTGTCTCCTCTCTGTGCCTCATCAATGATCAGTTGTCATTGGAGTTAGAGCCCATTGGATAACCCAGGAGGGAGGGGGTCCTCTCTATCTCAAGACCCTCAACTTACTTACATGTTGAAAGACCCTTTTTGCCAAAAAAAGTCACATTTACAAGGGCCAGGGGTCGGGATGCGGACATAGCATCTTGGGGACCACCGTTCAGCACACCGTAGTGTCTTCGTCTCCAGAGCAGGAGCAAAAATTATATGAGCCTCACAGAGTTGTGGTGGGGATTCAACGAGAGAACGTGACTCAGACAAGCGGTTACAGCACTAACTGCATTTACTATAGTCTCCCCACACACAGCAAAACCTGTAGGTAAAAACATAGCCAATGCATCTTGACAGATCCCTAATGCGCTTTACTTTTTAAATTTTTTCTTTTTTTAAAAAAAGATTTTATTTATTTCTTTGACAGAGATCACAAGTAGGCAGAGAGGCAGGCAGAGAGAGAGAGGAGGAAGCAGGCTCCCCGCTGAGTAGGGGCGGGGCTCCATCCCAGGACCCTGGGATCATGACCTGAGCCAAAGGCAGAGGCCCAACCCACTGAGTCGCCCAGGCACCCCCGCAGTGCACTTTAAATATTTACTTGTTTCGTTGAACAGAAGCAACACTTAAGGGCCGTTTGCGAACTCAGGTAAGGACGTCGGGGTTCCCCTGACAGGTCCCAGCACGAGGCGTTCCCAAGGGCGGGAAGAGACCCGTCCACTAGAAGGTCTCTGCTGTCATTCGTGGGCTGCCTCCCTCAGACCGGCAACATACGCAGGTGGGATTTAACAGCTGAGGTTTACAAAACACATGCACTTTCAGAGGACAACCTGGGAGAGCACTGGCCCTTCAAATGCAAGTCCCTTTGTTCCAGCTCAGCCCCCATCAGGGAAGCATCCTGCAGAAACAAGGACAGGCCCATGCAGAGATAGGTGTCCCAGGATGTTTGCTGTGATGGCGCTGGTAATTGTGGGCAGGGGCGGGGTGGGGATGGCGGGAAGGGGAGAGAGAGCCGGGGAGAGAGCAGGCAGGGAGAAAGAGAGGAGAGGGATAAAAATCAGGAAACTGTATGCCCAAAGGAATGGCTGAATGCCCAAAGACACCCCCAAATCCTGAGCTTCTCTGCAAGGGTGAGGGCGTGAGGGCCTGAGAAAGCGAATCATCAGCCCGGGTCACACTCTTCCACAAAAGGAGAGTCTGAGCAAGTGTCCTCGTGCTCACACAAGCATAGGGCGTCGAGGCCCTCCTAGACCCACAGGTGTGTGCAAGGGCCTGGCTGTCAGCAGCTGCCCCCACAGGGAAGAGATAGGCATGAAGAAGGGGTTTTAACTTTCTATTTCTGTCAGGTGTTGCTATTTCCCGGCGAGGATGGCAAGAGAGTTTACCAGCGTCATCACAAAATTAAGTAAATTTCCTTACCCGGATTTGCAGGCAATTCATCTGTTCAGCTGCACAGGGCCTGGAGGCTTGGGGGACAGCTGGAGGCGACTGAAGCAGAGAGAGACCCTGCCCTTCTCCGAAAGCCACTCCCAGACCCCCAATCTGCAGCACAAGGGGGCTCAGGCTTGTGAGAGGACTTCCTCGCTAATCCTGCTCTAAGGGTTTGGGAATTTTGCCTCGCAGGTCCCAGGCAGCTGGTAGATCTTGGCTGGGAGACTGAGTCACCCGCCAGGAGACCGGTGAGGCCAAACATAGGGCTGTGAGGTCCTGCCTGTCTGGGGGGTGTGCTTGGCACCAGGGCCCAGTGCTCGAGAATGCGCTGCCCTCGGGGCCAAGACACAGGGAGACCTGAGGAGGAGGCAGAGTGAATCATCTCGAAGCTATGCCAACAGGTGCAGTGAAACCGTGATACACTGGGAACCCCGAAGGCTGGGCCGCTCAGCGCCAATCCCCAGGGAGTCTCGCTCCCTCCCAGAGTGGCCAAGGGCTGGCTTTCTTATTTTGTGTTTCCAAGGCTTTGTTTCTCCACAATGGAAGCATTTCTAAGCCTCTGCGTTTGTAAACAGATACCACTCAGCAAGGCAGTTGATTCCCAAGCCCTCTCAGCTCTCTGCTTTCTCCTATTTGGGAGGAGTGGCCTTCAAGTTCTAGCTGCTGCCCCATGCTGCCATGTGACATACAGGGGCCAAGTCAACTGCCTGTTCCGTGCAACCTTGGTCAAATGGGCTGACCCGCCACCTTCCAGGACGACCGGAGGCAAGGCACCCTTGGGTCTGCTTGCTCCTGCCTGAGAGCCAGTGGGGGCCCCTCCAGACCGGAGGGCAGCTTAAATTTGAGTCTGCCAGGAAGGACTCTGGAGTCTAAGAGCTCACAGTCATGGTGGGCTGGGCCCGCATCCAGAGGGCACTGGGAGGGCGGCTCAGCAGGAGGGGCCGAGGAATCTTTCAATAGGGGGAGATGGGTGTTGGTCCAGTTGCTTCCTAATGAGGGAAAGTCTGGGTTCCTCTCCTGAGGCAGGACCTGGGGCTTTCTGGAAAAATGATAAAGAAGGTCTGCTCTGTGGTGCCATGTTTTCCTGGCACTCTAGGGACTGGAAAAGGGGAGATGAAGGAGATGAAATTTCAGCCATCCAGATGCATTGGGGAAGTGTGACCAAATGTCCAAGGGCTTGCTGAGCTCCCCGCCACCCTCAGCACGGGCTGGTGGTTAACCCAAGGAGCACGTGTCTGGGGTGAGGGCTGGTTCCGGGGAGACGCCATTCCCGAGGCTGGGAGGGGGCCCATCGCTGCTCTCAAACCCCAGCCGCTGTGGGAGCAGGAAGAGCTAGGATCCCCCAGAACCCCAGGCCTTGCTCACCACTCACCATTTTCCAGAAATGCAGTGGCTCCAGGACAAGTTCGCTGATGGCCTGGGGGACTCCTGTCTCCCCTGAGGTCAAGTCTGGGCCCATTTGCAAGTCACTGTCCCCACCGATGAGAGCTGGGCCCTCTCTTGGAGGCAGAGCCATGGGGCTGACGTGTCCACACTTCCCGCTCACATCACATGCCCCAGGACCTGTCACCGCCGCCCCTGCGTGGCGCTGTGTGATCTTAGCAGGGACCGAAGTCACTCACGAGCTCCCGGGCCTCCAGGGTGTCAGCATACCCTCTGACAGGAATGACAGCGGCAGAGGTGTGCAAAGGAACTGCGTCCTTCCTCTGGTGCACTGGGAGTTCCTTCTCCCTAGGAATCCAGTGGCAGATTGCTGCTTTTGAAGGCGGTGCCTGGGTCCAGCCCCAAAACCTAGTAGAAGCGGGTACCCACTGCCCCCAGGGCAGCAGTGTCGCACCTGGCGGGGGCAGGGGGCTGGTGCTGAGGGATGAGCAGGGCCATCCCTCCTCTGCTCACAGCCTTAGGAAGAGGTCTCAACCTGGACCTGGGGCCCGGAAAGGAAATCTCCCATGGCAGGAAAGTGACAGCCCCTCAGAGCACGGTGGGGGTGAGGGTGGGGTACAGGGGCTGGGGGAGGAGAGCCAAGGGGTAGCTCCAGATTCGGGGGCCCCCGGATCTGGGTCTGCCGCCACTGTCTACCACACCTGGCATGTGGTCTGACCCTGCTGTTGAGCTTCCTGGAGGGTCAGCTGCCCCTTTTGTGAAATAAAGCAGTTCCCACCTCATTGGCTTGCGGAGGGACGGCAAGAGTAACAGGTGTTGAGGGAGTGGCCCCAAGCCTGGCCCCTGCAAACCCGGCACAGCGGCTTTGCTGTTAGGTCCTCACTGCGTGGGGAAGATTCCCTTTACAGCTCAGAGCAGTCTACACACGTGTCTTCCGCACACATGCTCGCCACCTTTGCCAGGTGCCAGGAAGAGAAAGACTCGGCCCCCAGGTGCTCTCGGGCTAGGGGAGAGACTCACCTGTAAGCAGATTGCGACACAAAGTAGCGACAGATGTTTGCCCAGGGGGGCTCAGGAGTGAGTGATTGTGCCTGGGGGTACCCCAGGGGCATCGAGACAGCAGCACTCAGAAGCTGTAACAGACACAGCAAACAGGTACCAAGCGTGTTCTTGTTTTTTTTTAATGAGACATCCCTTCATTTTCCATTCATTCATCATTTCTCGATTATCTCCTATGTGCCAGGCACAGAGAAGGTCCCCAGGATAGAGAAAGCCCTCCATTCAGAGGAAGCAACATTACCCAAGGGGCAGAGGCTTCCCTGGCACAGAGTCGCCCCCTGCCATCCCCCTGCCATCTGTTCCCACAGCACCAAGACAGCCCCGAGGTGCTGCGGGGTAAGCCAGAGGTAGCCCCGCATTGGACTATGGCTCTGCTCCAGACAGCGGCCCCACACATAGCACCCAGCACAGTGCGGGACACAGGGCAGAGGCTCAGTAAACACATGCTGACGGCTGTATCAGCGGAGTCTGCTGGGAGTGAGGGCACATGGCCTTTGGTGTGGGGAGAGCTCCAGGAAGGGGGGTCAGCGGCTTCAGAAAGCACCAGTAGAAGAACTTAATGTGGCTACCCAGACCCCGATTTGCAGAAGGACTGCAGAGAGGTGTGCCCTCAGGGAGGAAGGACGCTGAGCAGAGGAAGAAGTATAAGCCCAGGCACAGACATATCCAAACACATGGGCCATTCAGGGTGGCTGGGAAGAAGGAAAAGGAATTGGAAGGGCTGCATGGTACTAAGCCCAGCCCAGACACAGGACAGCGGGCTGGGCAAACCCACCCAGCACCCATCCAACGGTGCTCACCCCACTTTGGTGCCTTAGGCAGGGTTCTTCTGAAGACAGACCTGAGGCCATGCCACGGATGTGAGTAGTGTCTGTGAAAACATTACCCTGGGAGCAGAACTGAAGGATCGGGGAGCAGAAGAGGGACAGGGGTTTACAGGTACACCATCAAATTGGCCAGTGCTGGGGTTGATGGGAGATGCATCCCATAACAGTCAGGGTGGCCCCATGAGCAGCTAACCTGCAGCAGAGCAAGACTGTCTGGGACCAGGTTCCAGGCAAAGTTCTGTGGGGTTATGAGCAGCAGCGTCAGGTACAACAGGGCAGGAAGCAAGGGGACCGGGGTCAGTCCTGGCCAGGCTGCTCCCAGGCGGACCTGGTCAGTGCCTGTGCAGCGCGGTCCTGCAGGAAGGCTGGAGTGTGCTGGGCAGAGAGCTCTCAGTAGCGGCCGCAAGGTACTTCTATCCACAATTCAGAGAAAAGCAAGGGCCATCGATCCCACCTGTGTGCCATGGGTCTTTGCCTTGGACTAGGTTTCCCAGAAGCTGGGCTGAGGGTCTAGGGCAAGTTACTGACTTGGGAAGGTGCAGGAAAGACAGGCTGGGGTTCGGGGAGGGAATGTACTCAGTCATGAGTGTGTTACTGGGAGCAACCAACAAAGTGGGTACACCGGGAGCTTAATCCCATGGGAAGACTCAGGAAGACACCTCTCAGACTTGTCCCTCTAAGGGGCGAGGAGTAGGGACCCTGCCACACCAGTTCCTGTCAGTCACTGGCTGGGAGCTGCGTCCAGGGATGTTAATTCCTGGCACTTGGGCCAGAGACTGGGAGATTAGCTCTCTGAGGTTTCGAACAAAGCTCTCAGGCACAAAAATGCAGATTCCAACTGTTCTGTCCAATAATGCCCTTGCCCCAGGCCTCACCCCCAGGGCACCAGAACGGACAACAGCCTCTTGGGCTGGCCAGGCCTGGCCACCTTGCAACTGCTTGTCCAGAGTCCTGAGCCAGAAAGAGATCACTTGAGCTCAACAAACACTCTCTGTCTGTCTCTGCTCCACTTCTGTTTCCTCTGCACCCGGCATCCCCCTCCCAGGCATGAGATTATACATTTATTAGCTTATTGGATTAGGTCTCCCCCTGGGACATGCTAAGTCCCCCAAGGACAGGGACTTGGTCTAACCCAGGAGTCATCGCACGTGCCTAGAACCGTGCCTGGCACATAAAAGATGCTCGGCGGTATTTGTGGAATAGATGCAGGAGGGATCGATGCATGAGACTCAGAGAGCCTAGCCTTCCATCCCTTTAGTCTCCTGGGCAGAAAAGCAGCCCCCTAGCCATACATTAAAACAAGTGGCCCCCTGGTGTCCCCAAGGCGGGGGTTTGGGGTCTTGTACTAGGCTTCCAGTGGCTGATGGTCATTGCTGGGCAGCAGATTCCTCTGGACACCATCATTGCCATTTCCAGTCGGGTGGGTGTCCTCTGCGAGTCCCTGCAGAACTGAGCTCCCTGCCCTGTCCCACCTCCGGCATCTATCCCAGGACCGACGGCCTCCTTCACACACAGTCTTCCGTGTAAAGTCACGGCAGTATTCAAAAGGTTAAAGCAGAGTGAACTGTTAATTTTAATGCTTTCTCTAAGCTTCAGTTTTAATAAGCGAAAATGATGTTCTTATTTGCAGTAAAGTGGTGTTATAAAATTCTGTCTGTCAAGCTCATTTTAAAACCATGGAAATAAATGATCTGACAAAATCAGGCTATTAGACAAGTGAGGAAGAGTGATTTCCATAAAAGTAGAGGAGCTGTTCCTTAATTTCACACTTGGTAGTCTTTTGGGTCGACTAAATTTTTAAATAAGTGATAAAATTATATTAGCGCAATTGCATTTTTATAGATTTTTTTGGTCATTGTACTCTTTTTCAATCCCTTTATTTTAACTCAAACTGTTCTGCTGAAAGGTTAGTCTCAACTTATGTTAGCTCGTAACAGTCTGCCGGCACACCCGCACACTGTCCTGGCAGGGTCTGGTAGGGGTATGCCACACAGGGCTGGAAATGGCCACTCTCAGCCAGACACATGGGGCTGTGGCCTCCGGGCCCATAAGAGGGCAAGGTGGACGCCGAGGGTACCTGCCAGGGTGGGGAGCGTGCCTGCCTCTGGCTTCTGAGCTCACTAGGTTTTTGCTCAGAATAAGGAAGAAAACCAGGAGACCATGTTCTCCAGAAACCCTCATTCTTCGGTGGGGACAGGACTGGTCAGTGTTAGTACAAGAAGCTGGGAACTTGAACAGGGGGAGGGATGGGAGCTCATCTGTGATCGTTCATGTGTCCCCTACCAAGTCCATCAGACCCCTCAAATCATCAGATAGCCAGAGCCGGGCTCAGTGTGGTATCTCAGGCCTTGGGAGAGCCCTCAGGCGAGCCCCAGAACTCAGGTCTCCTATGGGACTGAAACCGCCCGTCAGACAGATTGGGTCTGGTTGGGGGAGAAGAGGGGACAACTCTCTGATCTGATTTCTAGTGATCAGAAGAGCATGGAAGGTATGAGTCTTTGGCATATCATCTGTCCTGACCTTCTCTCATTTCCCAGTTGCCGTGTTGAGATCAGACTTTGGTCCCCGGCAGACTCAGGCTCTCCAGCCTCTGCATCCTCTGAGTGGCAGAGCTCAGGGGGCTGGGGTCCCCTGCTCTTTGCCGCTGTCACCGTGCCCAATTCTGAGACTCAGCCAGCCAGTAACTCATGCTCGGCATCTGCACCATCCTGGGTTCCTCTCTTGTCTTCCCGAGGCTGAGCCCACCTTGGTCACAGTCACACTCACCAGCCTGTCCACATCCGGTTCATTGTTTGCAATGGCTTCTCTCGGACATCAACTCTGCACAGGTAGTCAGAGGACCCTACATAAAGGTCCAGCCATTGGCTGGCCCCTCCACCTCTGTAGCAAGGTCTGCATTTAGGATCTGTGGCCATGCAGGAAGCCCAGAGCTCAGCCATTCTCCCAGCACATGTTGCTCTCCCGACATCCCACAGCGGCAGTTTGTTAAAAAAAAAAAAAAAAAAAAGTGCATTCATTTCCAGGTAGCCCTTCCTCCGGGAGGAAAATGAGCCTCTCTCTCATTAGAGAACACACGTTTGCTGAGCCTCTCCTGGGGGCCAGCTACCATGCTGGGTGAGAACGAAGAACCCCTGGTTATTTTTTGCTAGGAGGGGTGTGGCACTCACCTGGGAAACACAGCTCTTAGAACAAAGGGGCGTCCAGCTCCCTTTTGTTGCTGAACCCCAGGTGTCTGACAAAGGAAATCGCTGGCTGTGAGAGCACCTCCCCACTCCCCCACCCTGCTGCCTCAGAAGAGACAGTGAGCTGGGGAATCCATTCACCCCATGCATTTTTTTCATTAATTAAGCAACTGTTTAGTGGGTGCTTTCTGTGTGCCGAGCACTGTGCCAGCACCAATAACACCAATAACAGAAGGCTCAATAACAGAAGGCTCATTTCCCACACAGGGAGGTGGAGAGGATGCCTGTTTTCACCCAGAGGACTTTCCAGGCTGGATGCTTGGCCCAGGGGAAAAAGAAGCAGCCTGGGAACTTAGGGCCTCTCTGTGCCTCAGTCTCCCCATCTGTGCAATGATGCTCAAAGGCATGCAAGGACTTCCCCAGCCCTGGCACTGCATGGTGGGGGATGGAGGAGGCGGGTGGACTGTGCAGGCTGTCACGAAGTGGCCAGAAGGGCAAACCCTCCGCCAGCCACCGAACATCTGTCTGACATTCAAGAGAGCATCTTCTGAGCACGGAAGTCAAGCTTGCCTTCTCCACGGAGACTCCGGAGCGCAGGGGAATGGTTAAGTCAGAAGTATTTCCTGGGAAAGAGGAGGAAGTGCCGGCGAGGCACAGCCTGCAGGGTGGCCGTGGAGGGGCAGGGCTGTCTCTCCCTAGGAAGGAAGAAAGAAGAAGTCCAAATTAGTCATGTTGTATTACTTCTTTTTATGGCAATGCTCTGAAAGTCTGCAAATGTCAGCATGTTAATTTACTGTCACTCAGTGATATTATTTCATCCTTTCAAAAATGTGTTTCTTGCATTTTCAGTAGCACACTCCAAGTGTTCTCCATCTCAAAGTTTCTATAGATAGTGCGACTACTTTCACTCTGACCGGTGCCAAAATGTAGAAATTCATCGCTGGCTGTAGCCACATATATGTTACGAGTGGAGTCGGGGACTCGGGTTTCCTGCTTGCCGAGCCCGGGGGAGAGGTCTGATTTTTCTCTCTGTTCTCCTTCTACCACCCCTCGTCCTCCTAAAACGCTCTGGGGTTTCTCTCTCAAGGAACGCCGCCGAGATAAATCGAATAGAGAGAAATTTTAAGGACTCAGGCATGGCTGGGTTTGTATATGGAAGCCTGAGCCCTCCCCGTCTCCAGACGCAGCCCACCCCCACCCGGCTGCTTCTCCTATGGTGGCAAACTTATTTCAAAAATTCTGATGAAACACTTGGTAAATTTTGTTATTCTGTGATGATAATAAATCATTATAGCCTTAAACACTTCTCTAGCTTGGAGCCTCAGCCACAAATTATCTTGTCATTCTGACCAAAACATTCTCCAAAAAAGCTTGACAAGTGCTAAAACCCAGAACATGAAACCATGTGTTGTTGTGAAAGCAAGATTCAGAAATGTCAATTAATTAGATTAAGAGGCTACTTTTAGCTTTACTCGTGTTGCCAAATAACCCTTAAAATACGCATAGCAGTGGAAATCTACCTCCGCGGTACAGTACTTCTGTGCCGAAGGAAGACAATGGATCGGACTAATGGACGAAATTATTGTATCTGTCAGCCTGCTCGAGAGAATGATCTAGAAGCAAATGTCTTGCTTCTTTTTCCACAATGTGGCTTCCCAAGCTGGGTAAATCCTGCCATTTATGAATTCAAGTAGTTCCCTGCACCCCGCCCCTCTGAAATCGTCTACAGATCTAGAGGGAAAAGTCAAGCCTTTTTTGTACGCCTTTACTAAGAAGATGGATTTTTAATGTCTTTCTGTGCTTTTTTTTTTTAATTTGCATTTGCATTTTGAAGTTCACTTTGTAAAAAAAAATATATCGTGGTGAAATTATTTAAATGTTTTTTTATCCCTGTTTCTTGAAAATCTTATCTTTAAATAATCTATATCCTCCATTTTATTTATGCCATAAACTGTTCCTATATTTTAATGGTCTGTTTGCTTTAAAAGGGGTTGTTGGTTTTAATAGCTCAGTTACTATCTTTGTAAACTAAACTCCTTCTGACGAAATTCGAGCAGATCATCTCTGCCTGTGTGTGGAAGGCACATTCCAACCCCTGAAAAGGAAATTTAAGCCAAATAAATGTTCTGCCCAAATTAAAATACATAAAATGAATAGTTAAGTTGGACAAGAGCTGATGGACGGAGCAGTTGGGACATGTGGGTGTTGGGAGAGCTGGCTGCCAGGAAGGGCCTCAGGAGAGAAAACCCAAATGAAATTAATTTCCCGACCCCCTTTGTCCACTCCTCAGGGCTAATTGATTGCAGTGTTGGCATGATGTCTTTCTTGGGCGAGCAAACGGGGCAGGACGGCTGCCATTGGGAAGGGTGATGTGAGGTCGTTCCCTGCGGGGACCTTAGGGGTCGTAGCCCCTAGGCCAGCCATGGCTCAGCGCCTTCTCCACCCCCATCAGTCCTCCTGGGGGAGTGGGGACACGGGCTGAAAATTCACCTGCACGTTCTCACGACAGTTGTGCCCACCTTGATTCTATTATAATCCATGTGGATTCTGCCACTAACTTTATGACAGGGCATTTCTGTGGAGGAAGGACACATCTGCTCACGCAAAGAAATGGCGGGGGCGGGCGGGGAGGGCAGGATGGAAGATGCCTGAAGCTGAGAGAGCAGCCCCTCCTCTCTTGGCACGCACAACCTCGCCACCCACTGCCCATCGCTAGCCCCAGCAGAGAGCTCCAGGAGCCAGAAAGGCACAAGGGCCAGCAGCTCTCTCAGCGCTCTTCCCCCGGACAGAGGGGGCTGGTCAAGGCAAGGGGTGCCCTGGCCGGGGTGGGTGGGACTTCCTGTGGGCAGGACTTCCTGTGTGGAGCCATTTCCGGCAAGATGTCACCGGTGCGGTCCCGGCATCGGTGGGGCTCTGCGGCGGCTCGCCAGGTTCCCGCGTATCATGGTTCCTGCGGGTCCCCCCCACTGGTTGTACTTCCCTCCCTTCTCAGCCAATCTCACTGTTTCTAGCCAGCAATGAGGCAATTAATGAGCTGTACAGAAGCCTTAAGTTATCTCTGGAACTAGATGGGTAATAAACACATAAATAAGTAAATAATTAAATAACTAAATAAAATAAAACGGATGAGTGAGGCATCCAGGGCTCCAGTCTCCCTGGAATAAGTAGCACAGGGTAGTGGAAACAGCCAAGGGGGAGAGGGACGCCTGAGCTCTAGAGGCCGCTCTGGGGCTGACATGGAGGGTTATCTTGGCCCATCCGCAGCCCTCCCATTGGGCCGAACAGCCCCCCAGGTTAATGCCTGCAGCAGAGCAGGGGCCAGATGGGAACATGGGTGTTAGAAGCGGCCAGGCGGAAGGTGCTGTCCATACCTCCTGAGCCCCTCCTCTGTAACTGCCAAGGGCTTCCTACTGCAAGACCCTGGTCTCTAACCTGGGGGGAGCACAGCCTTCCATGTCTGGGGAGCAGTGCTCAGCCAGGTTCCCACCGGAGTGGAGAATCCCCATCTGCCTGACCCTGAGATGGGACCACTTGGGGACTCATCTTGCCACAGTCCTACATAGCTTTCCAGCAGGCTCAAGTCCCTTTGACCCTGGGGGCAGCCTGCAACTTGGTGTACTTGGAACTGACTTCCTCTCCTTTCCTGTCTCACCAACCCCTGCCCTTCACCCGCTGGCCTCCACCTGCGCTTTCTGGAATCACCTGTCAAAGGAACAGCCTCCACTTCCTGAGGATCCTTGCCTACAAGACAAAAGGTGGGGGGGGGGGCAACCTGAGAGCTGATGCTCCCGCTGAAATGGGCAGCCACGTGCTGTCACGGAGGAATGTGGCCTCTAGAGATCTGTCTGAAATCTCCCAATTTTCAAGAGTTGGCAACCGACTAAAGTTAGTTTTGTTCGGTGTTTTAAGTGTGGCTGACACCAAGCAATCCGCAGGTCATACTCAGTCCGTAGGCTACGTCTGACAACCCTTACCTGCTAAACATTCCGTGTTCAGTTCAGGTGCCAGAGATTCCAGTTTTCTAGAATTTACTTTCTAGTAAATTCTGGCCCACAGCCATATCAGGGTCTAGGAAGTGCAACAAAAAGGACCTGTGGATTTTGGGCAGGGAAGCCCACCCTCTCGGCAGGGTTCTAGGCCTCTAGCTATATCTTAAGAGAGCAGCCCAGAGCTTCCCAAGGTCAGCGGTGTCCACAGACACTTCTGGCCCAAGGAAGAGGAGATGCTGCCCACTCTGCCCCATACCTGCCACCAGAAGAAGCTGCCCCTGGGGGCCAGTGGAAATCCCATAGCTTGTCTTCTCACCAGGCTTATCCCTACAGCCTCCTAGAAAATTGAGATCCTTTATTTAGAGGAGCCCCCTCCCAAGGAAGCCCACGAGCTCATCACCTCCTTGGCAAAGCTGAGGCTCTAGGTATTACTCCAGATACAAAGAGAAACATCTACCAACCTGTACACAGAGCCATCTGTATCCCAGATTTGAACCCTAGGTGTACAGCTTGAACCTGACCTTGCAACAGAGGAAGTACTGCTGCTTTGGGCCTGGAACCAAGTTGAGATGAACTTGTGACCCCACCCCTGCTGCGAAGAATCACAGCTGTTGTCCAGGAAGGACCCGATCCTGACCACCCAGAGTGCTGGTTCCCACTATGGTGACCGGAAACTCCTTTCCCTTAAGTTTGCCGAGCAGGACCTATGAGCAGGTCATACATTGAGGGGAGAACTGCCCAAGCATGAAGGCAAGAAGGGCGGGGCGTGAGGGACAGAGAGAGGTAGAAAGAGAGAGGGAGAGAGAGAAAGGGAGGGAGACAGAGAGGGAAAGAGAGGGAGAGATAGAAACAGAGACAGAGAGGGCGAAAGAGGAGAGGGAGAGACAGAGATAGAGATAGAGAGAGAAACAGAGATAGAGACAGAGAGAGAAACAAAGACAGGGAGGGACAGATTCCTGAATATCGCTTAAGCACCGATGTCCAGCAGGGGCTGACACCGCTATGCCCAGACTTCATGTACCTGGGCCAAACTTCCTTTCTTCGCTTGAGATCCTGAGCCAGTTCTTGCCGACAGCATCTCAATGAGCCCTCCTGACCCCCAAGCCTGGAAAGGAAGGGGCACCCCATGAGTTGTAAATTCGGGAAGGCAGCAGGAGGGAGCCAAGTGTGCTAACTGGGACCCACGGCCAAGGTCCGTGTGTGGACTTCAGGGAGCCCACAGACCCTGTCATTAACCCAACGAATAGATGTGCCCATAAGCACTTTGCAAGCCCTACAAGATCAAGAAACTGTGGAAGAATCTTAGAAAGACACCCCCCCCACCACCACCATGTGAGAAACTCTGGAATGGATAAAGAAAACATCTATGGGCACAGCTTAATTTCAGGTGATTCAATAGGAGCGTCTCAGGAGGTGACACAGGCTAAGGCCATTGGCTTTGCCATCTCTAGGTGCAACCAGAGAAGGCAGCCAAGCCACCGGCCTTCCAACAGTTTCTGACAAAGAGGGGCCGTGGCCTCCTGCGCCCTCCTCTCCCTGCCATCTCCAACCTTATCCGACCCTCAAGGTCCAGCCCAGGCCTGCCTCACCAAAGACAGGCTCCCTGCCAGGGGACCTCAAGTTTCAGGGACCGAGCCTGGCGATCCCACTTTGTTTGCTGCCCAGCCTCAGTCTTACTCTGACGTCTGACATTTATTTGTCACTACCATTTTGTCTCCTTTCTCCAGCTGGGCTCCAGACTCACTCAAGTCCAGCACGGGTCTTAGGTGTTTTTCCCTCATTCCTGGTGCTGGCCACCAAGGTGGACAGGTTGTGTTCTGGTCACCTGGGGAGGTAAAGGCTCAGCCCTCCCCACCCCGGGAATTGTGCAGGGTCCCAGAGTCCTTATTGGTGCCCCCACCTCATGCCTCAGGCACACAGAAGCGCCTCAGACCTTCTTTCAAGACCAGTGGGTCCCCATATTTAGGAAAATGAACCCCAACTACCAAACAGGTCGTGGTTCCAAAGTCCCCTACACAGACTGGGTAGTTAGGACTCTCGGAAGGTCTGGACACCCTCTGCCATGCTCCAGAGCCTCCAGTGAGCCCTTGCCCCGGGCCCCATGTCCTTCTCCTGCCCCACTCTGTCCTAGTCCTGTCTCTCCCTGGTGGAGAGACAGGGGCTGGCTTTCCAGTGAGCGCCTCACATCTCTGCCTTTGAGTCTGATTTAGGGGAAGGGGTCCGTCTCTTCTACAGCCTTGAGAGGAACCCCCCACCCCCCCCCCCCTGGATCAGACTCCTGCAAGGGTGGGGCTGGAGGGGGTCTAGAGAGCAGAGAAAGCAGCCCAGACCCCCAAACACATTCTCGTCTGTGATCATTTTTCCCGGGTTACGTGCTGCCTTGTTGATCATGTGAATATTGACAACCTCTGAGAAGGCTATAATAAGAAGCTGGAGAAAGCCATTGAAGGCAGGTTCCGTCTGTTCGATAGTCAACCTTCGAGGAGTGCAGAGAAGGCAGGGAAGGGGGCTGCTTTCATAGGCTCCCGTTCCCCCCTTCCCCACCCCTTGGGCCTGGGTCCAGCCCCCTGGCTTAGTACTCCCCACCCCACCCACTCTGGGGAGAATCTGGGGTGTTGGGCAGCCCATGATGAAGCTGTAGGCCCATGAATCTGGAGACCCAGTCCCTGACTGAAATGTACCGGTCCCAGGTCAAACTCTTTCCAGAACCATGGCACCTTTGGAGGTGAGGGATTGAGTGGGGAGGAAGGGGGTGGCTGGCTTTATGCTCAGCCTGCATTTCTAGTGTTTCTGCAAACAGGAGTCTGGCTGACCTTCCTGATAATGACAGTGGGCCCGGGGAAGGCGACACCTACACATGGTTCCCACAGGCACTCCAGCTGGCCTCCCTCTCCAGATGCCGGGGGCGAAAACAACATGAGAGAAGGCCTTTATTTCTTTGGGGGTGTCCAAACAGGAGGATGCCCTCTTAGCTGGGGCTTCCAGCCACATCCCAGCAACAGCATCCCTGTGTCTCTTCACCACGGAGAAGGGACAGCCGCCGGGATCACGGCGGGACCGGCACAGAGGCTCGGGTCTGGGGCTGGGGAGCCTTCCCCTGGGCGGCCCAGGGCTGCGGGTGGGCTGGGCTGAACGAGGACCGCGCGTCACGTGCGTCTCGGGCCCAGGTGCGTTAACGCCGCCTGCTCGCAGGTCTGTGCACCAGCAGGAAAGCCTCCCTGCTCTCCCCCGCCCCAGCCACATCGACTTCTTTCTGAGGGCTGTCACTGCAGCCCTTCAAACCCATTTGACTGGGTTGGAGCACATCACACTGTCACCAACTCAGTTTTCATTAGGCGGCTGCTTCTCTGTTAGCCTAGCCAAGCAGAAGAACTCAAACACATGCACAAATTAAATCGACATCCAAACTCCACCAATATACAAAGCAATTTAAATGATATTCATTAGAGCGATGACAAGCCCTGATGAGGCTTTCAGGAGCCGGGTCCTTGAGCTTTTGCCGACTCGGTTTCATGGTCACTGAGGCGGAACTCCCGCGACTGTACCTCCATTTTTTTTTTTTTTAAGCTAAGAAAATGACTCCTTCCTGACACACCTACCTCATTCTCTCTCTTCTCTCTCTCTCTCTCTCTGTCTCTCTTCCTCCCCGCTCCATCGCCGCCCGAGTTTGGCCGGCCCTGGCTCCCGGACGCAGGTATGGCCCTGAACCAGGGTTGCCGCATAAAGGAGAAAAGCAGCCAATCTGACTTCTTTTTTCCATAAATGCCTCAATTAAAACAGATTTCAGTTTCTCGTAATTTCATTTCACTTGGCCTGGGAGATCTCTAACTCACAATTATGACGGTCGTAAATGTGTCCCTGGAATCCTGCGGTGGGAAAAGAAAAAAAAAAAAGTAATGGAAGTGAGATGTTGAAATGCAATAATTTTTAAAACATAAACCGCTCCCCCCTCCAAATTTAAAAAGTCTTTTCCGAAGTCCTATTTATGTATTTTAATTTTTAAAGAGAGAGAAGGACGGACCCCTTGCCCACCCCCACTGCTGCTACCTGGGGCTGCACCAGGGGACTCACCGTTCTCATGTGTGGGGACTAGGAGCCACGCCAGCCTCCCAGCCATGTTTCAGTCCCCAAGCCCCAGAGAAGGATTCAAGTCCAGTTGGGCAAAGAGAGCAGCGCAAGAACTGCGGGATTGTTCGCCAGCTAAGGGCAGAGCAAGGTCACAGCCACATCCATCAGATCTCTGGGCTTTGGAGTTCACAGCCCAGATAATATCCACAGCAGGTGGAATGATCAGCAACTTCATACACTGATGCGTGCACTTCTGTTTATAATTTTATGCTCAAGGTTAATTATGTGTGTCCTTGGCTTTGATCAGAGATATTAGCACGTGAGAATGTTGCCTGTGCCCATATTGGCAAAGGAAGGATTCTTAGAAATACCCAGGACAGGAAGCACACTTTTGTCTTCAAGCCCTGAGCTCTATCTTACTTGGGAAAAACAGCACTGTCCGGAGGAACTTTCTGGGAGGACAGGGGCATTCTGTATCTGGGCTACCCCTCAAAGTGTAACCGCTAGCCATGTGTGCCTACTGAGTGCTTGGAATGTGGCAGGTATGACTGAAGAACTCAGCCTTTCATTGTAATCAACTTGAATTTGAGGAGTCACATGTGGCTGGTGGCTACCGTATTTCATAGCACGGGTTAGACAGTAAATAACAGTGTATCCTAATTTCTGAGTAGCTAATTGTGGACGTTAATCTCTGGAAAGAGGTCACCTTGCTTATCACCATTATCATCAGGAATGATTTATTAGGAATATATTAGTACATGACATGACACGAAGGTGGTGGAGAAGCAGTTCTTCTGATCTGCTATCCTTGGGATTTAATTTTGAAAACACCTGGCTCTTTGGACCAGAGATAGGGCCCTGACCCCCAAATGCTGAGCCTCAGGAAGCCGCTAACTTTGCTCTAGATCATTCCCCATGTCCAAAGTTGTGGTCTAACTGAGTCACCATTGCTCTGTCCAGACATCACAGACCGCCAGGCCACTGACCGACAATCTGTCACATTCATTATCTTGGCTGGACAGGGAACAAGGTCCCAGATCAAAGGTGCTTTGGGATGTCCTTGGAACTGGGTTGGCTTGCCTTTTAAACTGTCCTGGGGGGTGGGGGAGGGTGCTCCTGGCAAGTCCTCGGGGAGAGAAAAATGGTGCCTCTGAGACCAGCAGCATCTCCCTACGGCTTGGAGAAACCCAATGGAGTGCAGGGAAAATCAAGCACGTCCCTGGAAACAAAACCCTGTGTTGGACCGCTACTCTGCACTGACACGGGGAGTCCAGCCCTCGGCTGCCCAATGCCGCCACACCACACACGCGAAGGTGGGCTTTGTTAGAAAGGAGCTTTTCTTCTCAGAAGCTTTATGTTGAGAAACAGAGCTGAAGCCTTCCCCAAAGGAGCGAGATTGTTCCCGAAGCTAACTATAGCATGTTTTGCAAAGGCCAGCACACTCGAATTGCGTGGGCGCACAGGCATGAGTACCTTTTCCGAGGCTCCCGAGGTCAGCTGCAGGCTGAAAGGCATCGACTGGGAAGGGGGTCCCACGGAAAGTGCATTTTCAGGTTTCCTTTTGCCAAAGATTACACGTGCTTACTAATAAATCCCTAGGGAGAAAAAAGGTTAGTGTTTCTATTACCAAAAGAATAACTATCTGGCAGAGTAAAAATGGTAATTTCTCCATTAGCTAAAAGGATAATAGCTATTATTTTAAAGTTAAAGTATTTATTATTAAAGAGTGGCGCTGGGGTTTGTGTGTTTTCATTTTTATGATTGCTTCCTATAATACAAAGTGTATTGTTTTTGTGCTAAATAGTCAATAGAATAAAATGCCATTGCAATTTTCCAATTTCAAAAGAACTTTACAGATGAATTTGAAAAAAATAAAATCATTTATTTTTTTTTCTTTCTTATTCGATGACTTAGAAATCTCTGGAGATAACAGTTTTAACAGCAGATTTGCGAAAGGCAGCCTTGCTTCCCATCAGCTCCTGTCCTTCTCCACTGTCGGGGTTCTTCTGCTCTCAAGAAGGCGCTCAGCTCTCCCCAGCATCGAGACCCCTTTCCTTTCTAGTATTTCTTTGGTCACCAGACCTTGTGGCACGGTCTGTGGTCAGGGGTTGGGGGCAGGGAAGTCAACCTAGCTGGAGTGGTCTGAATTTGGGCAAAGGAATCTTCCCAGTTGGGAGATGCCACAGCCCTGAATTCTGCTGGAGAGGCTCACACTTTCACCTGAGCAGAACACCCTGGGGAGAGACATCTCTTTGGTGGCTATCAATATACATATATATTTTTTTCTTTTCTCTTTGCAGAATGAAAATAGAACGGAGATGCCAGGGAGATCTGGGTCCTCATCATAACCAACCCTCTCTAACTATGTACGATTTGGGTTAATTATAGAATTCTTGCTGCCTAAAACTTAAAGATACATCACTGATATTTTTGCTAAATGTTGACTGCAGCGAATAGCTAAGATGTGGCATATTGATTTCTTGTTGTGAAGTGAGCTGTTCAAGCTCCATTTAAGATTTTCATCTTGCATGTAGCCCTGAGCACATCATAGCACCATAAATTAGTTAAATTGCACATTTATCACAAATGTTATTTTAAGATACTGTGTAAATGTGATGGCTGGAAGATATACAGTAGAACTGCAGCAAGCCTGGGCTTGGGCAGGGTGAGGTCGGGGTCACCAACACACCTGTGATTAAAACCTCCCTCACTTGGTACCGTCCCTCCTCCTCCCAGGGCCTGTTTAAAGACCTGACTGGGAGGCCCCATCCCTTTCCTACTCACATTCTCCACCAGCCCCAAACACAGGAGAATCAGCGAACAACTATGGGAGATTCCGCATCCACCTTTAGTTCTGCCCGTTTTATCTCCAGACAATCGGGGTCATTCTGGGCTGGGGATGGAAGGCTCTCCCGGCAGTGGCCCTCTCTCCAGCCAGGAGAGGGTGCGGTGATCTCCGGAGTAAATGACCCTACATTTCCAAATGGGGTGAGGCCCTAGCCAGTCCTTGCCCACCTCCTCCCAGGATGCACGGTCTGGGGGACTGTCACGAGGCCAAATTATGTTGGTGCTCATGACTAGGGCCCTCAACTCCCTGACTGACCGTGCTTCCTCCCAAGGCAACGCTAACTTCTGGGCCCTGTTCCCGCGAGCATCCTTTCCTGGTGCTGGGCTCCAGGTGCCAAATGGGCGAGATCACCCGGTGCCCACCTTGGCGCTAAACCCTCACTTCCACGCTCAAAGTGAAAAGTCCTGAAGATAATCCTGGGGTGGGGTGAGGACGAGATGGGCAGAGTGTAGGGTTCTTCTCCCCAACTCTAAAGTGGGGGGAGGGGCAGGCACGCTCACTTGCACAAATCCTATCTCCCTTCAAGCCACATGGGCCTGGTGGTGATGGAAGTGTTGTCAGTTTAATCTGTTAGACGCAGGACTTTGGATTCTAATAAACCGATGCTATATTTAACCTGTGAAAAATTCAAGAGTGGAAATCTGGGCACCAGGATGTGAAGACGCGGGAGGCACGGGAGGGAGGGTGCTGTCCCCTGAGCCCGGTTCCAGGGGGCGCTGGTCCCCTGGAGGAATACACTGCGTGCCACACTCCTTCCAGGTAGAGGCCCATGGGGCACACCGCTACTCAGAGTGGGACCAGGGCAGAGAAGGAGATGGGAAGGAGCCAGGCCCGCTGCCCAGAAGGGAAAGCCCGCGGCGCCCCGCCCGCAGGCGCAGCCCAATCGTAAGGCTCCATCACCAGCGACAGCAGAGCCAGCCCGGTGCTCCCGATTTGCCAAAAACCCGTCTGAAACTCTAGTGAGGTTCTCTCTAAAAACCCGCAGAGACACGGATTGCTGAGAGAAAGTAGAGCAGACAGAAATTTTGGACTCATCTTGACAAAAGGGGTGGGGATGAACGGGAAGAAACGTAGGCGTGTTGCTGAACATCTCTGAAAGGGTTTAATTTGAATTTTTAATAAAAGAGTATTTTTTTTTTAAGTTGAGGTGTTTTATGTATTACATGGATGTAATACATCTCTCATTTGTATAATTCTAGGTTAGGAGCTCCGATTCCGTATAACTGCAGGAGTAGTTTGAATGGAGTAATAAAGGTATTTTACAATTTTACATGATGTTCCCGGCGTTTTGTTGGCATGATTTGCCAGGGCTAATAAAAGCTTGTGATTATCATATAAATGCTCTCCCCACTCCTCCCGTGTGTGGGTTCAGTCCCCTCCCCTCCGCACCGCCACCCTGCACCTCGCTATCTGGGCACGGCAGAGAGAGGGCTCTGGTCCCAGAGCCCACCTTCCCAGCGTGGCTCTGTTTCCTGCAACGTGAAAAGCCCAAGTCCACAGGAAGGAACCGCCCTGCCCTGAGTCTGAGTCTTCCCCACACCAGCCTCCTACAGGGCTCGGGGCCCTGACGCCTCCCGCGCTCTTGCAGAAGGGAGACCGAACCCCCAGACCCCCACGAGGGTCACCAGGGGCGACCCGCAAAGCTCTGCTCCCTAATCGTTTCCAACACCGCCTTTGAGGAGAGAAGCTAACCTCACGCGAATGTCTTCCTCTCTTGCGTGTTCTTTTCTCGGGGAAAATTCTGTCCACGCAGCCTCTGAGAAAGAGGGCTCCCTGCTCTCCAAACGCCAAAGTTCACTAAAACTCCCCTGATTTACGGGCAGCTTCCGACTGCCAGCACCTGGCAGACACAGCAACCGACTCAGTCATAAACAGATCGCATACAATTTAATTTTAATGTGCTCGTTAGCCGTAGCACATTTCAGACAGAATTGTGAACGCAACACAAAATTATAGCAAAAAGACAATTTTAATGCTGCCGTAGAAAAAAGGGTTATATGAAGAGTCACATAATGGTGGTTCATTGTCAACAACAAAACAGGGCACAGAGTGTGTTACAGTGTCTGTGCTGCTTACATGCCAATATTTTATACATAGGTTCTCGTATGGTGTCAGCTGTCAGTTACTTCTGCAAATTAACTGCCAAAAATGGAGAAGAACAGAATCACTTGGAGAGCCGGTAACCACGGGTTACCTTTCATAAGCCTAAAGATAAAACTGCAGTGTGGGATCTTGGGAGAATAATTAGGAAGAACAAAACAGAAAGTTACCAATCGGAAGGAAAAGGCATCCTACAATATGGAAGAGCCACCGAGAGGGCTTATAAATTAGTGGAAGAGGTTGTGTCACAGAATGCCTCATGACTTTTAAGCAAAGTATTACAGTACAAACATTTTAAAGGCTTTATCAATGCTTCGGAGATACAGTACAACTTCTTTTTGTTGCTGTTCCTCTTTTTTTTTTTTTTTTTTCTCTTTTCAGATAGACTTAACCCTTTGAGCACTGAGTTTATTTTGCGCGTTCTTTGACTTCTAATAAATACCTTTAAAAATCATGTGCAAAATAGTTATGATGCCCGCCACGGATGTCGTTTCCTGCCTCGTGTATTCAGACTGCTCAAAACAAATGATAATATGATACTAATAAATATGTATAATTTAAACATGAACCTATCAATATAGATGTACTGTATAGCAAAACAAACAATCATACTTTGCTTTCAGATAATGTTTCTGTATACTTTATAAATGCTATCTGTGGTATCTTCTGTATAATTTACAATGTTTGCATGTGAAAACAAACAAACAAACAAAAAAAACCCCATAGACCTTTAAAAAATGAAAAAAAAAAAAGAAAGAAAGAAAAGAGAAAAAAGAAATATACACTATACATAGGCACGGCTTATGCCCGGAGCATAGCAGGTACATAAAACACTGTTGCTATAAATGCAGGAAAAAAAAGGTCATTTAAACCACAATCACATTTTCCATAAGAGAGTCTGAAATCTATACAATATATACATCTATGTTTCAATGTGAAAATAATATTCTTTTAAATTTCAAGGCGTGTTATACCCCTGCAGACCTGCATAAAGGGAGGTTCATATTATTAATTTTAACTAAGCTGGTAAGGAGTTTAAAAAACAGAGCTTCATACATTATTATTATTTCATTTTATTTTTTAACCAAATTAATGCAAAAGTGCTTCAAAGTACTCAGAGGGCTAAAGATGAAAGGGTGAGAAACGCCGGCCCACTCGCGCCGCGTGGAAGAAGTGTGCCCGATTTCGTTATAAATGCTTAATTAAACTGTCTGTTAATGCATGCAGCTTGAAGCATCAGGGGGATGCTTACAACTCAATCCCATTTACACAAAGTTCCAAACACTTACCACTGCGTTTTAACCTTCATATTTTACCAGTAACAACAGCCGATTATGCACCTCTATTAAACACTGTACAGTTATACAAAACAGTCCAGCCCAGAGTGATTCTCCTCAGTTAAAATGAGAACGTGTGCCAAGAACAAGACAGAGGGGCCTTAAGGTGCCTGCAACCGTTCTCCCTCAAAGCAAATTACAGTCATCCTCCTCGAAAGCAAATGCTACTGCTTCTCTAGCTCGGAAACGTACAGAAGGTGGTCTTCTGGGGACTTCCCGTGCGTTTTGCTAAGGTGAAGTTTAACCGCGTGCTTGCTCGCAAAGGTCCGATTGCAAAGTTTGCACTGGTAGGAGGTCCCCAGGTCCTCCTCGGGGGAGGACGTCACCAACTTTTCCGAGGGCGACTTGGTCTGTGCTATCTGATTATTAATCTGTTCGGTGGACAGTTTAGACAAGTCCCGGAGCCGGAAGCCCAGGTGTGACTCGAGGTGACTGATGTACGTGGAAGGAGTCCTGATCTGCGACGCACAGTCATTACAGAAGAACACGGGGTGGCCGGTGTCCAAGTTTTTGAGGAACTTTGTCCCACCTGTCCTTCGCAGCTGGTATTTCACGTTGGCCAGCCAGTGGCTGATGGTGGTCATGGACAGCCCGGTGAACCTCGAGATGTGCATTCGCTCCTGGGGGCTCAGGTCTGACATGATGTACTTGCCCTCGGACGTCTGCCGGAGGCTGGCCGCGAACTGGGCCTGGAGGATCAGCAGGTGCTGCGGGTTCCAGTTTGACTGGCGGCCCTTCCTCTTCTGGGCGGGCGTCGCCTCCTCGGCCTCCTCCAGCGTGGCCCCGTCAATGTCAGACTTCTCAGAGATGCTGGAAGGAGTGGAGGACTTTGACGTGTGGCTCTCTGTCAAGTTCTTCAGCATATCGGATATATCTGACAAGGCATTCTCGCGTAGCGGCGAGTTTGACATGAATGATACGACGGCAGATGTCTTTGCCGTTGTCACCGTGGATGAGGAGGTTGCTGGGGACGTGGACGTGGGTGACAAAAGCACTGAACCCAAAGAGCAGCCCTTGTCACTCTTCCCTTTCGTCAAGTCTATGGGCTGGTCGTTGTTGACGTGGTAGAAATAGCGGTCGAGGTGGTCCGCCTTCTTGGACTGGAGGGGCGGCGGGGTGGCCACAGCCGCCTTCTCGGCCAGGCTATTGCTCATCTTGAAAAGCATGCTCATGGGGTCGAGGGCGGGCAGGGAGGGCTTGGCGGCCTTGCCCAGGTGGATGTTCATGACCGACTGGAGGGCACTCAGGGGGTTCACGAAAGGCTGCTCGGGCGGGTGGTCGGTGATGATGGCCGTGCTGCTGCTCAAGCCGCTGCTCATGGCCTTCACCAGCTCCTTGCCATTCTCCACCGGCTCGGCGGGGGGGCTCCCCTCCTTGCACCCGTCCCTCTGGGGGCTGGGGCTGCCCTCCTGGCTCTTGAAGCCGCCATCGCTGGATGCCTCCATCTTGATGGGCTCGCTGACGTCGCTGCTGCACGGGGACGGGGTGGCCCGCTTCGGCGGAGACAGCTTACCCTCCGGCTCCTTCAGCTTCTCCTCCACTTTGGCAACTTTCTCCGTGACTTTCTTTACCAGCTCCTCCATGGCGTGAAAGTTGGTCTTGGGCATGGGTGAGGTCTGGCTGCTGGGCGGGGAGACCAGGGTCTGGTTTTTCGTGGGGGACACGATCTCGCTGTTGCCAAACATGGGTTTCAGGGGCGCGCTCTTCCCTGAGGAGCCCAGGGACAGTTTCATCATGTTGGGGAGCTGGTAGGCGGCGTGGATGCTGGGGTAGCCCCCCCAGCTGGGGGTGCCGTTCTGGGCCTTGTTGATGGCGGACGTCACCGTGTTTTCCAGGGACTTGAGGATATCCAGTCCCCCCTTGGGGCTCTCCTCGAGGTCGTTCTCCGTCAAGTAGTGGTACTTGGAGGAGATGTCATACTTCTCCTCTTCCTCGCAGGGCTTCTCCTTCTCCTTGGGCTTCTCGTCGGCGGCCGCCTTCTCCTTGTCGACCTCCTTCTTGACCTCCACGCTCAGCTTCGGGGAGACGCTCGCGGGGGTGTTGGCAGGGGACGTGAAGGTGGTGGCAGCCAGGGGCACGGATTGCACCTTCTCGTCCAGCAGGGTGGTGATGGTGGGTGTGACGGGCGTCTCCATGATGGGCTTGCCCTTCTTCATGGCCGAGTTCGTGACCTTGATGAAGTGGCCGGTGACCATCATGTGGGCGGTGAGCTCCTGCAGCGTGTCGTGGGAGCTGCCGCACTCCATGCACTTCAGAATCTGGGACTTGCGGGCTTCAAAGTGCCAGGCGTAGCTGGCCCCGTTCTGGTGGCCGTACCGGTTATTTGGCGTGATGTAGGGGTTGGAGTTCTTCTGAAGCACGTCGTTGGTATCCGCCATCGCAGCCTTGGGGGTCCCACCCGTGGAGTCTGGGGAGCTGGGCAGCTCCAACTCCAGAGAAGCTTTCTTCCGCGCGGCGGGGATGATTTTGGCTGCGACGGGCGTGACGGGTTCCTTCAGAGGCACTTTTTGGTAGTGTTTTGTTTTGATCATGTGGACACTCAGGTCCTGCAGGGACTCGAATGAATGGCCGCAGTACATGCACTTCAGCACCTTCTGGGCGTCCTCCTTGCCCTCCATCTCCAGCAGCGAGCGCTTGCGGGGCTTGGACCAGCGCTTGGGGTTGTTGTTGTCCGTCTCGTGGTTGTCGTCGCGGTAGTGCCCGGTCTCGTTCATGTGCACCGTGAGCTCCACCAGCGTGTCATAGGCGGCGCTGCAGTCCTTGCAGCGGAACTTGCTGGCGCCCGTGAAGATGGAGCCGTAGAGCTTGCTGCTCTGCCGGTAGAGCTGCACAGTGCTGAAGAGGCTGGGCTCGGGCAGCACGCGGCTCTGGGACACCTGCTGCAGCGTCTTGGCCATGGCGCTCTGGTGCCAGTCGAAGCTCCCGCTGCCGCAGCTGCTGCTGCTGCTGCTGCTGCTGCTGCTGCTGCCGCCGTTGTTTTTCTCGGACGAGGGCTGGTGCAGGTTGAGGTGCAGGTTGGACCAGTACGAGTTGGACAGGAAGTTATTGTACACGGCCTTCATCTGCTCCAGGCTGTCCGACACGGTCGTGTCCTCTAGGGGAACGGCCGTCTCCTTGCTCTCCTCCTCGTTCTTGATGGAGCCGCTCTCGAAGTCGGCCATGCGGTCGCTGGTCTCGCTGATGTGCGACTCGCTGTCCATCTCGTGGCTGGAAAACTCAGCCGCTGGGGAGTTCTGGTAACTGGGGCAGGCCTTGCTGAGCTCCTTCTCGGGGCACATGTACTTGGCCGAGGGCTCCCCATCTACCGTGCTCTCCTCGGGGTCTAGGTCCTCTTCCACTAGGGCGGCGGCCTTTAGCTCCTCGGAAACATAGGCTGCCGCGATAGCAGGTGCGAAGGCGGGGAGGGCGGGACGGACGGACAGGGCCCAGACAGGGACAAGGAGGGAGGGAAAGGAAGCAAGGAAGGAAGGAAGCAAGGAAGGAAGGAAGGAAGGAAGAAAAAAAAAAAAGCGTTAGTAAGGGCTGAGCTTACCTAGAATATTTTCTCGACTCTCAGGAAAACGCAGCAAAGCGGACGGGCCCATGGATTTGGAAAAATTAAACAGTTAAAACAGGGTGTTTCTTTGGAGCAAAGGAAAAAAAAAAAGTCTGCTCTTCAAACATAATTTGCCACCTTATTCTTCTCAAGGGGCAACAGCTTGAAATTAAAACTAAATTTGAAATTAATGAAGCACATTCTGGAGGTGGCATTCATTTCTAAAGTAATAAATTACTTGTATCAACCTCAGAGACAGCAGTTCCTGTCTGTCAATTAATGTCTTATGCTTCTCCTACCCCTAATGCATTTCTTAACAGACAGATTCACAATTTAAATTAAGCAAGCATTTTTTACTCATTACATTTTTGAGCCTCAATCTTTAATAAATATAAAGTACGAAAACATCAATAAAATTTTTACGAAGTAAAAGGAAAGTACATCAATTGCAATAAATTAAAAACAAGGTTTTGCGGGTGTTTTTTTTTTTCTTTCTTTCTTCCTTTCTTCTGGAAACGCAGCTCTTGAAAAAGCTTACGGTAAGTTTTGCTACCAGGGGCTAGGCACTGGTTTGTTCCCGATGGGACAGGAGACCCCGACCCAGCCCTGGCCCCGTCCTCTGGACATACACTCAGCCGCGCTCTCAGCCACCTGCACACACACTATCCATGCAGAATTATGTCAGAACAAGTTCAGGAAAATTGGTATGCGGTGCTCATTCCTGCTGTATAAATATATACAAGACCTTCCAGTGGACCTTACAAATGTCAAAGTGTTTGCTCTTAAGACTACTTTGTCAATATTTACTCAGCATAAGCTTCATGGGCATCCAACAGGGATCTTGTCTTTCTGGAAGCAACGTAACTGGGGATGTAAATCCAGTGTGCACTTCCCGGGCAGGTGGAGGGCAGGGCTGAGCAGCTCTGGGTTCTAGAACGGCCACATCCACAGGCGCCAAGCCAAGAGAACAGTCATGTTAATGGAATAAAGTTTATGTGAGGTTTTTTTGTTTTTGTTTTTGTTTTTTTGGTGGGTTTGATTTTTTTTTTTTTTTTCCATTTCCTTGCATCTGGTGACTTAGGTTGTTTCTTACCAGACCTCGCCTAGTTGGGCTGGTCTTTGTGAACAACCAGGCACGGTGAGCAGGAAAAGGGACCACTTCCCGTCCGCTTCTCAATATGTCTGCATCAGGAAGCCAGTGGCCGAGGGTGTTTGGTGGCCGGGATGATGGAGGGCAAATGGTCTGGCCGACCCAAACAGAACCAAACCCCAGACAAACTCTCGGAAAAGAAAAGGAAGACTCATTTGTGGAATTTACTTCCAGAATTTTAAAGACTTGCCTCCTACCAATTTGACACCAGGAAAAACAACAACAACAAACAAACAAACAAAAAACAACGAAAAACAGTGAAGTGACCCAAACAAATAAAATTCCCCAGAAGACACATAGATAGTTCCCCTCCCTTGCTCTTCCATGCTGGTCCGGTGTGATTTTCTCCTAGTCCTAAATCTCCCTTTGGGCACCAAGAATTCTAACCTGAGGCCAGAGGGACATCACAACACTGAGGTGAGTGGAGCTGGTGTCCCCGGGACACACAGGCGTGTGGGTCGCCACCATAGGGATACGTGAATGCCAAAGCGAGGGGCTGGTGTTTGAGCCGCGGAATGACCTTCACAAGCGGGTTGAGAGGGTCCCGCTCAGGTCAGCCGACATATGAGGTGCCAGGGTGGGCCTCCAACTTGAGGCCCTGCTCTTAGAGATGATGCATGAAAATGGCAAACAAGCTTTCTCTCCAGCTGGGACCAAAACAAACAGGAAAAACCCTGTGCTGGGCAGGGGAGGCTCCTCTGCGGGCCAGGGTGGCCAAGGTGAATGCCTTTCTGGGGAAAGGATTAGGATAAGAAAAAGGAAAAAAAATATCTCCGTCTCTCCCAAGGACCTTCCTTCACCCACAGAACATCCTGGAATGTGGCTCTCAAACTCCAACAGGGCTGGCAGGTCTAGGGGGAGGGCAGTCAGCAGTGAGTAAAGGGACCAAGAGTCACCATTTGCCTGCAAGTGCCCCAGTGTTAGCAGGAAAGTTTTGTATCCCAAGAATCCTCTCAGACCCGGGCAGACCCGGGCAGGCGGTCGCCCTAGCCTGGGACACACATCGTGAGCTGGTCAGAGCGTCTGGGGAGGGTCTGCATTCCTCTAGGAGAGGGGCTAGAGCAGGGTGATCAGGGTGATCAGACTCGGCCCACCATCTGCCGAGACGCCCCAGGGGCCCAGATGTGTAACATTTCCAACCAAGGGCCGCCATTCTGAACTCCCGCCATTCTGAAGGGAGGAGGAAACCACATGACCTACATCCCTCCGGCTGAGATGCAAGGAGAAGCCTGGTCCTGTGGAAATAGATATAGACCCTAGATCCCCTTCTCCCCTGACAGTGGTCCTCTGAGCCACAGCCTGCAAGGTGAACCCACACTCGGGGCACTTTGCTCTCATTATGGCTCCCACAGAATGAAGTGTGCAAGAGGCAACGATCCAGAAATGGCCCAGCTGAAGCAGCCATGGGAGGATGCCGAGCAGCCAGAAGAAGCTGGGGCCAATGGCAGACGCAAATGCTCCCACTGTGGCATGCTGAGAGAAAAATCTCGCACCTCTGTCCAGTCATCTCCTACCCAGGAGCATCGTCCCCCACCGCCCCCCAGAAGGCCTTAGCACCATCTGGAGCACCCCCATAGCACCACACTGATCTGAACAGCCCCTGCCCCACGCAGGGCTCCCAATGCCTCCAGTGCCCTCCAATGCCACCCAGCCCGATCAGAATGCCACCAGTCTGATGACTGCAGAGGAAATCTGTATTAAAAGAAAAGTAATCTGCGCTGAAGAAAATTAAAAAGTTTCAGTGCTGAGAGGTGCTGGGTCCTGGGGAGACCTGGTGTCACCCCATACACCACCCCTGGCCTCATCACAGTTTCTGAGGCTCCCGGGAAGCACCCTTGCTCACAGCAGCACCAGGGACCATGGCAGCTAGTCAGACCGTCTCTTCCTTTCCTGACCTGGCAGGGAGAACTATGTCCCAAGGCTGAGCCTCAGACTTCTGCCTGTCAGTCCTTCCCTTCTCCTTAAAATAAAGGCCAGATCAGGAATCGTTGTGCTCCGTCTCGCAATCCTCGCCGTCCTCCAGGAGTATCACTCCCACTCTCGTCACTAAACGTGGTGGGAGGGGAGAGGAGCATTCGGGGCTAAGAGAAGGAAAGGGGCAACCGCTCCACAAAATCGAACTGGGGGCCCATGCACACCCGGAGAGGTGGCGCCCGCTGAGCACAGCACGGCGGTATCTCCTTTCTCCAGGCCTCAGTTTCCCCCTCGATGTGAAACATGGCGTTGTCCTCTTCCTTACTTAATGGCTTTCCTGGGAAAGGGGTAAGCAGAGGTAGAAACACGCTCGCCCCTCCAATCACAGGCTCTTCGGAAACACTCAGCCGAGGCGCTTCTCAGCCCTTTCTTCTCCGGACTAGAAGTCTCTAGACTTCTCTCCGACTCGGGGACAGTTAATGTCCTGGTCAGGGAAAGGGGGAGGGGAGGCTGGGTGTCTCCAGTCAGTCAGAGGAGACAGTAGGACGTCAACTGGGGAGCAGGTAGGCTGGGTGAGAAGCGGGTCTCCGTCCACACCACGCCGGCCTGCAGGGGCCTCTCCTCCCTGAGGGCCAGTGGCTGACACCATCCACTAGCCCGACCTGACGGAATCACGCAGAGCCTCAGGGAGCTTGGCCACTGTGACCCGTTATGTGAATTCTTTGCTGGTGCGTAACGCTCTGTATGTTCTTATCTGATTTGTCCAAGGCAAGGGCTCCGGTCCACGTTGTCCCAGCTTTGCACACAGTAGGTGAGCAACAGGTACTCACCGTCTCCTTTGGAAAGAGTAGTTGGAGGTCACATCCAGCAGAAAGAGGCTTGTGATCAGCCTTTGTAAGAGGGTCTGCCCCTCCTCCTGTGCCCTGGGCGACCAGCAGCACACGTCCTCTCCTCTGGGAGAACCCCCGCTCCAGGCCCTCCCATCTATTCCCCATGAAGAGGCCACGGAACCTCACGTCCTTACCGTTCAGCCCATCATGTTAACCCCCACACCAGTGCTGCAACCAATGGCCTCAGTGACTTCCCATCTGGCTTGGAAGAAAACTCAAATGCCTTAGAGCAACCCCGAAGTCCTCCCTGTCTTGGCCCTGCTTCCTCCCCAGCCCAGCAGCTTTTAGAATGTGCCAAGAGGCCTCTCACCATTCACTGTGTACGGCGGCCTCCTCTGCTGGAAACCCCAAGGCAGATGCACACAGGTAAGTGAGCCAGTACCCCCTTCCCTGGGCCACAGGTGAGGGATAATGTCCAGGGACCTCACTGACCCCAACTTTTGTTCGCTTAGACACTTCTTCTTGTTATAAGGCACACCACTGGAATTACCTGCTTACAACCAAACATTCCAGGATGCTCAGACAGACTGTCAGCTTCATGTGGTCACCAGGTCCCACCCGCCCCCGCTCCCAGCGTCTGGAGCAATCCTGTTTTTCAGCATGTAGTAGCCATTCAACACATCCATGGAAGGAATGAACGAATGAACACCATAGATGACTCCTTCAAACCTCCCAATCGTTGCCCAAACATCTACGGGGATCCAGACTCTGGCCAGTCCCAGAGCAGAGCAGATGTGCTGGGGTCCAGTCCAAAGTCCTTCCTGGACCAGCTCCCTCTGCGTGTGATGACTTCATGGGGAAGCGCCTCTGGGATGCAGGGACAGGATGACAGCCCACACCCAAAGTCCACTCTCCAGGAAGGCGTTCTCCTAGCTCTTTGTTCTTGAAAAAATGAAACTGAAAATTTGCTGCCTGCCGGCTCCGGTGGTGGGGCTGGGGGACTCTCATTCAAACAAGTCAACAGCTGTAAAGACTCAAAAGACACGCGTGGGAGTGGAAGCCAGCAAGTGAGCGAGGGCCGGACGGGGGCCTCGTGTTTCATTTTCCCCCAAGTGGCTCAGTGGAAAAAGTTTCTCTCTAAGAGGTGAGCCCTTCCAGATCTGCTGCCACTGATTCCCTGTGTACATCCTCCCTCTCTCTCCCCACAACGAAAAGCAAAAGCTTAAAGCAGCAGTGTGGCAATCCGTCTCTCCAGAGCTCAAGGCCAAGGGCATTATCTGGGGGGCAGGGGAATGAACGGCAGGACTTCATTCATGCAGAACCGGAGGGGACTCTGGGGTAGAGATGCATGTTCATGGGACACCAAAGCCATCAGGATTATAGGAGCTCCCTGCAAAGTCCCATAGCCCAGGACCCCTGGAACATCAAGGATGCAAACCCATGGTCGAGCCTAATACGCGCGTGTCTGTGAACCATTTTCCCATTCATCACACTTGACCCTTTCCACGGTCCCAGCAGGGGGATTCCTCGTTTGTGCTTCAGGAAGCTGGAGTCCTGACAAGTTAGGTGGGACACTTGCAAGCCCTCCGCTGAGACTCCACGGGAGTCAGTGCAGGTTTCAAGGGCATTGGACTCCATTCCTGGGGGAGCCACACAGAGGGTGTGGCGCGAGGGCCGTGCTCCCGGGACATGGAGCAGGCCGCCACATCACAGCCTTCCCTGGCTTCCCATCACCAGGGATTCCATGCCTGCCCCTCCAGGAGGGTCCCGAGTGCTCCTGCTTCCCGAGACGTGGCTGCAGGGACAATGGATGTGTCCAAGGAGACGATGGATGTGTCCAAGGAGTGAAAAGCCAGACCACCGGGTCATCAGGTGGGGAGACAGCAGCTCCCTCATTAATATTTATTATCGTCACGAACTCAACTTAACCACTAGGTAAGAAGAAATTAATACATTTGACATAAATATAAAAGAGTAAGCTGGGGCATCACGGAATTCATTTCTGGGCAAATGGGAATGACCTTCACCACACATTTGTGAATCTCTCCCAAAAGGAGGCGAGGAAGGAGTCGAAGTGTCCCTGTGGGTCTGTGCTCTCCAGCCACGGGGGCTATGGGCACAGCAGGAGTGCAGGGGGCACCAGCAGGCAGAGGGTTGAGAGGGAGAAGGCATGGCTGCACCCCTGCTCCCGGAGGCAACGTCACCATAAACGGTCCTGCCGATCTGCACATTTCCTGGGCTGCAAGGAAGGTTTAGAGGTAAGCCCTCTGTTTTCAAATTCCGGAGACTCCCAGGAGGGAAGGAGTTTTGCTTCCGAAAGCTCCCTTAGACTCCCCTCCCCCCACCCAGTGTGGGTGACCTAATATTCCCTCCCCCCTCACCGTCCCACCCTTTCAGCTCTCTAGTAAGGGCAGCCCAGAGGAGTCCCTCCTGTTGCCCATGAGATCCTGTCACTCATCCATGGGACAGCCTGGGCCTGGGACGGAGACAGAGAGGAGCAGATGCAGGTGGAGGACAGAGGCTGTCCATGTCCAGAGTCCTGGGTTGAGAAGGGTGAGGAGAGGGAGAGGGGAAGAGCGGAGAGAGCAGAACACCAGGAGAAAGATGGGGGAGGGAGAGAAGAATCCACTAGGACTGGGGTTTGGGGGAGACAGAGACAGAGAAACAGAGAGGGATGTGGGAGAGCCAAAGAGGCAGAGAGAGACACAGAGAGACAGCCAGCCAGAGCCAGAGCCAAGGAGAGAGGAAGGGACAGAAGCCATTGAGGGAGTGGGAGGTAAGCGGGGAAGGGAAGGAAGTGAGTGATGGACGTCTGAGGAGAGACAGGCAGAAGAGAGGACTGGGGGTGAGGATGGAGGATGGTGGGTTCAGAGACGGCCTGAGCTGGGAGTCCCGGTGCGGGGCTGGGGAGGACAGGGGCCCGGGGAGCTGCTGTGGGTCCGTGCTAAGTCTGGAGCCTCAGGCCAGTCTCAGCCTCCCCGGAGCCCTCAGATTGTCAAAAGAAAATTTCAAAAAGGGTGGTTTGTTGTTGTTGTTGTTGTTATAAGAACAATTTAACCAGCCGAGGAGGTGATCAACAAGAAAATTGCTCAGCTGACCCTGGTGAGCACAACACCTGGAAGGCCCGCTTCTGCCCCAGAGCTGATGTGCCCCAGGGCTAGCGTCCTGCCTGGCCTGGAAGCCCCGGGAGGAGCGGGCCCCGGAGGGTGGGCCTCACACGCCGGACCAGCGCAGGATACAGATGACACTGGACAGCGTGTGAAGAAGGCTGCAGGCTCTGGAACCCAGCCCTCCTGACCCCTTCTCAGGGCTACTGTGCACCTGCCCTCACAGGCAAGGCTAATCTCCCTGTTCCATACATCAAATTCAAGTTCAGTTTCAAGAAACCCAAAACCCTCTGGTGAGGCCGTGAGTCCTCTCCCTGTTTTAGGATTTGCCTAGACGCAGAAACACAGGGTCACCATGGCGGGGGGGTCTTGGCCACCTCTGAAGCCTCCCTCCCCCCACACATGGGCCCACAACAAAGCAGACTCCTAGTCATGATAGGGGACAGTGGTCACCTGGGAGAAGGCCTGCTGACTGCTGGCGGCCCTGTACTGCAGGTTTTCCTGCTAGGGTGAATGACATCACAGAGAGCCCCCTGGGCCTTGGCTCCTGCTCTGCCACCTGCTGGTCCTGTGACCATGAGACTGGCTTCAGGTCCCTGAGTTCCAAGTTCTTCCCCGGGGGATGGTTGGGGAGAAGGTGGGGAGCAGCTCCTGCCACACCCACCTCCCAGGTGTTTTTGAGGAAGCAAGGTCCTCCCTGAGGAGTGGGGGCGTCAGGACTCTTCCAAGTTAAAGGGAATCTGCCTTTAGAAGGAGGGCCCCAGGGACCTGCAGGAATCATTCAGGGGCCTGTACCGGGGAGGTGGGGATGGGCTTTGGGTCTGACTCTGCTCTTGCAAATGCAGGCTTCCCAGCTGATGGTCTCCCAGACCCCCAGATCTGCGGGCTGCCTTTTGGGAAGGGGGGCTATGGCGGGGGGCAGAGCCCTGCTGGGTAAGGGCTCCCACGTGGCACAGGCTCTGCTCCTTCTTCCTCTGGCCACCTTGTGGGCTATGGCGAAGGAAGAAAGCCAGAGAGGAAGGAGAAGAAGCAGGGAGGGAAATAAAGAGCAAGGGAAGGAGGCAGAGGAAGGAACAGACATCAGAGGAGCTCGACCAAAATTAAATTCTCTGACCGAGCACGCCCACTGCCCCCAGGCCTGGGTCATCCTCAGGACCTCTGGGAAGGAAGGAGGCAGGGGCAGCACCAAGCCTGGGTCACCCCACAGCAATGTCCCCTCCTACCTGACTCGAGATTCCCAGGCTCCCAGACCCATGGGGGCGATGGTCAGACCAGACGCCCTTCACTTGGCACCTGCGTGAACAGTGGCCCAGCAGCCTCCAGCCTCTGGCCCCCCGCCACCTTCTCCTGGCTCCGTCCACATCACATCAGTTCTGCCCTGAGCTGCCTTCCTCTTTATGGGGAAAGAGCTCCACATCCCCAGAAAACCTTACCTAAATCTCCCTCTGTTCGAAACACATGGAGAAAATCCACACAGACTGACCCATTTTTACACAAGAATTTCTGCTCTACGAAGGAACGCCGCAAAGCACCGGGGCATTGTGCCCCCAGGGTTATTTTTATACAGATCTCTCCTCTGTGGGTGCAGCCGTGTCTGCAACTGTCCGGTCTGGTGCGACTGCCTTTGGGGCCCCAAGTTACCCCCCAGATGCTCTGAGATCCCATAAAATGGGCTGCTGGGAGCCTGGGGGGCAAAGGGCAGGGACAGGCAGGGTGACCAGCACTGGGCCGGCAACGACAGAACACTGTCACCCTCTAGGCAGCTCCCAGCACGCCGAGACTCAGGGCTCCCAAGAAGGGAAAACTCAGAATAGAGCGCATGGGACTTGCTTTTTGTGCCGAGAAAGGAGGAGATGACCGGAGGAAGGGAGGGATGGGAGTTGGCAGGGAGCTTAGGTAAATGCACTGGGTAATACCAAGGTGATCAGATGCATCTGTGGGCCTCTGTTAGGGTATCACCAGGCAACAGAGAGAGAAAATTGATTCCAGGAAAGGAGGACACACAGTTTGGTACCCAGGAGGTCACAATCCACCAAATCCAGCAGACAACATGAGGTTTCTCCAGCCATCCACCTGGGCGCCTAGGGTCACAAGACATCATCCAAGCCATCCGCAGTGACGGAGGTCACGGGATCTGGGGACAAGGAGACATGGCATTCGAGGATGGCACAGGGAAGACCAGGGGAGACCAGGGGCCTCCCAGGCATTCCCGTTGGGTGCCGGAGCTTCCCAGGAACCAGGAAAATCCCCCAAAGGGCTCACGCCGGGCCAGAGGAATGAGGAGTGCATGGCCAGGCTCTGGGGGAAGGAAATGGTAGCAGAAGTGCTAGTGGTCAGGAGTCCTCCAGGAGGCTGGCCGCGTTGGGATGACAACCTCCCCTAGATTGATTGTTCTTCCCACTAGCAAGGTCAGGAATATTAATTTCGTACAAGTTAATTTGATGTAATGTGCAAGACGAACGCTTGTTCAGTTGGATATCACTGTGCTAATAAAGCCGCGATGCTTTCACGCCAAGAAAAGCATGGCGTTAGCTGATTGGTGCATAAGGTTGGCGTGAATCAGGCGACGTACCCTTCAGCGGAGCCGGAGTGGCCAGGAGCAGCTGTTTCGGCCATCAGAGGCTGCTGCTGATTCTTTAGAAGGCCAATGACAGCGAGGTCCTGGGGACACCTTCCAGCTGCTGGAAGCCCCAGCATCTTCTGAGGCCTGAGCACCCAGACCGAGGTCTATCCCTGTAGATACGTCAGAGAAGATTCCCAAAGCCACACGTGGCCCTCGCGCCCCAGGGTAAGAAAGGCCCTTCTAAGGCCTTTCTGTGGATTCTTGCGGCAATGAGAGCCTCATTCAGCCATCTCAGCAGCCCTTCTGAGCAACCTCCCTCCCCTTCCCGAGACCTTCCCCCATGAGAGTGGTGGGTCAGATAACCAGGAGGCCAGGAAGTTGGGAGGCTCCTCCAGATCAGCAAGGAAGGCGAGCTCCCTCGGCTCTGAGGTCACGCTCCCCCCATTGCTTCTGGGCGATATGCTCTGCTACAGGCTGGGCACCCACCCTGCTTCAAGGAAAAAATAAATGGATCAAAGACACAGTCAGGTTCAAAGCAATTGCCTCAGACAATAAAAAGTAAATAAACACTCGGTTTGGGGACCTGAGTCCCCTCTGTCCCCAGCTTCAAGCACACAAGAAAAATCCTCTCAACTGTGGTGGAATTTCAGACAGCAGCAGATAGGGACTGGGTGAATTATTAGGGGCAAGGGATGTGCTCAAACTTCTCACATGGCACACACGGATAATGGTCAATTTTGCTAATGGCTAAGAAGAATCCTGCCTTACACACCTTTCAGCTCTGAAGCATGGAATCTCCTGGAGATCAGACAGAGTGATCCTCACAGGATAGCTTGTGATTCCCATTGGGGCAGCTAAAAAACCAAGGAGAATTCTTGCCTAGATGCTCACTCAATGATCTCAAAACCTGGGGGAACCACAGTTGAGAATAGGGCAATAGGTTGAGGAAATTCTGAGTAGTCCTTATGATGGGCCTCTTCCAAGTGGGCTATACATGTACAACTCAAATTCTTGCTAGGCCTTATTGGCTGTTCTTCATGGAGCCCAAAAAGCTCTATCCAGGGAGAAGATAAATGAATGGCTTCCATGAAGGAGGAATGAAGACTTACATGGAAGAGGAGACAACTGATTCATGCAATTGATCTATCCACCCACCCACCCATCCACCCATCCATCCATCCATCCACCCACCCATCTACCTACCCACACACCCATCCATCCAACCATCCAACCACCCACCCATCCACCTACCCATCCACTCATCCATCCATCCACCCACCCATCCATCCACCCATCCACCCATCTATCCAAAAACTCATCCCTTCATCCAAAGTGTATATGATGTAAGTACATACTCTAGATGATCTAGTTTAGGAATAAGAAGTTGTCAAAATAAATAAGTCAGAGTCACAGGTTTTAGTTTTACGTGGTCAAGATGACCTTCGTTACATAGATCATAGGGCATTAGAGGATCATACACCTTCATAAACTTCTTTCATATTCAAAGCCCAGCATAACCAAGCTCCATTTTATCTTCCAAGTTTATCTTCCACTGTCTACCTGTCCTCAGACACACAAGTCACCCTTCCCTGATGATGTTCCTTTGTCCTTCCTTGGTCTATGCATTTCTTTCACTTTGTGTAACATGCTCCATCTTTTCATAACTTCATCCCAGCCCTCCAAGACCCTGCGTGTTCTGCCCCCCACCCCCAGGAAGCCCCTTCACACCTGTCCCTCTGAAAGTGACCTCTCTAACCTCAGTGATGATGCCATGGGTGGATAATTCTTCTCTAAACTCTAACTTTCTAGAGAAATATAAGGAATGATTATTAGCTAATTGCTTGTACCAAGTCTCTTCTGGTGTTTATCCCACATAACTTTTACAATGGCTAACTGTGCACATAAACCTTCTCCATGCACATTACAGAGGCAGGAACCCAGCATTCCTCACCCATGCAGCCTTCACACAGCCCAGCAGGTCAACACTCTTACACACTCCTGGTCAAATCCACAGTGTTAGGTGGGAGCTGCTTGGCCTAAGAACTGCCACAGACCAAGTGGCAGAAGTTCCCGCCAGCTCCCTTCCCACTCGCAAATGCAGGGCAGAGCAGCCCCAAGAGCCTTCCGACCTTGCCCACATCTCCCCACACTCCTATTTCACAGAACAGACACACTATACAGAAGTCAAGGTCACAGTATTTCTCAGGAGTTCCTGACAAGGGTACTTATCCTATGACTGCAGAGAAGACTGGAAGGAGAATGCTCCCAGGGACCAGAGAGAAGCTCATCCCCTTCCCTCCCTGCACGGGTACCAGCATGGTAGTCACCTGGGTCAGCAGGCCTTTCTGAGGCCTGTAGCACTGCCAGAACAACCTGTTACTCACCTAGTCAGCATTGAGCCAGCACTTACCTAGCATTCAGACAGCACTCAGCCAGCATTCACCTAGCACTCAGCCAGCACTCACCTAGCACTGAGCCAGCATTCAGCCAGTACTCACCTAGCACTGAGCCAGCACTCACCAAGCATTCAGACAGCACTCAGTCAGCATTCAGCCAGCATTCACCAAACATTCAGACAGCACTCAGTCAGCACTCACTTAGTACTCAGTCAGCACTCACCTAGCTTTTAACCAGCACTCGGCCAGCACTCATCTAGCACTCAGCCCACAGCACTCACCTAGCATTCAGCCAGCAGCACTCAGCCAGCACTCACCTAGCATTCAGACAGCAGCACTCAGCCAGCCTTCAGCCAGCAGTTACCTGGCACTCAGCCAGCACTGACCCAGCACTCAGATAGCACTCACCCAACACTCACCCAGCATTCAGACAGCACTCAGACAATACTCACCTAGCACTCAGACAGCACTCACTCAACATTCAGCCAGCACTCACCCAACACTCGGAGAGTACTCAGGCAGCACTTACCCAGCACTCAGTCAGGACTTAAACAGTACTCCCAGCACTCAGTCAGGACTTAAACAGTACTCCCTAGCATTCAGCCAGCACTCACTTACCACTCACATAGCACTCAGCCAACATTCAGCCAAGCACTCAGCCAACATTCAGCCCATACTCAGCCAGCACATAATCAGCACTCAGTCAACACTCAGCTAGCATTTAGCTAGCACTCAACTAACACTCAGAAAGCACTCACTCAGCACTCACTCACCTTACAGTGAGACCAATACTCAGCCAGCATTCAGACAGTACTCAGATAGCACTTACCCAGCACTCAGACAGCATTCAGTCAGAACTCAGAAAACACACACCCATCACTCAGGCAGTTCTCACCCAACATTCAGACAGCACTCAGCATTGGGACAGCACTCACTCTGCACATACCCAACACTTAGTCAGCATTCACTCAGCACTCAGCACTCAGCTAGCACTCACCTAGCACTCACCTCACACCCAGTACTCAGCTAGCACTCACCCAGCACTCTCCCAGCATTCAGCCAGCACTCAACCTGCACAAACCCATCACTCAGCCAGCATTCACCCAGCACTCAGAGAGCACTCACTCATTACTCAGAGAGCACTCACCTAGCACCCAGAACTCACCTAGCACTCACCTAGCACTCTCTCAGCATTCAACACTCAGCCAGCACTCAGGCAGCACTCCTTCATAAACCCAGCACTTGGCCAGCATTCAGCCAGCACTCAGAGAGCACTCATTTAGCACCCAGCCAGTACTCACTTAGCACCAAGCACTTAGCTAGCACTCACCCACCACTCAGCACTCAGTCAGCACTCACCCTGCATAAACCCAGCACTCAGACAGCATTTAGCCAGCACTCAGAGAGCACTCATTCAGCACTCAGCCAGCATTCACCTAGCACTCACCTAGCACTAAGCACTCAGTTAGCACTCACCCTGCACAAACCCAGCACTCAGCCAGAATTCACCCAACAGTCAGCCAGCCCTCAGACAACACCCACCTAGCACACACTGAGCACACACCAAGTTTTACTAATACACATGTGATCACCATTTATATGGCTAGCTCACATCCAGGATGGCATGTAAACTTCCTAGACAGTTTGAAAAAATAAAGTTTTAAATGATTTATAATTATATTTTATTAACTGACATATATAAATACCCATTGATTTAAGCTTCATTTGTATTTATTAAAATAGGTTAAAACAGGTTTCCCTAAACCAATAAATATATAAATAGTACCTACTGGCTGGTTGGCTTCACATGATCTGTTTCCCTTCAAATATCCTGTCTCACAAATTTATGCTGACACTTGTATAGTCTGACTTAGGTGTTTCTTATGCTAGATTGAAGAACCCTCAACACCTCACCATGCCCAAAAAGAGAGAAAGACAGACAGACAGAGAGAGAAGAGAAAGGAAGGAAGGAAGGAAGGAAGGAAGGAAGGAAGGAAGGAAGGAAAAGAAACATAAAACAACACTCTCGCCAACTAGTTCCTGTATCGCATAATCCTTTTACAGAGGCTAATTCAACAGCTTATATCAAATTTGAAAATATATATATTCTTTGACCCAGCTAGGAATCTATACTAAAGAATTACACTCACCTATGTGCAAAACCAAAACCAAACCAAAACAAAACCAAAACAAAACAAAAACAAAAAAACAAAAAACAAAAAACAAAGAACAAAAAAAGAACCTCTATGTTGAAAGATGTTCTCAGCCACATTTCATATAACATCAAAAAAGTAGGACATCTATTCCATGAAACAATACGCAGCCGTTTTAAGAATAAGAGAGAAATGCCAGCAAAGTTGGGGAGCAGTGGGGATGCTCGTTCATAGACACAACAGTAGGAACCGGTACAACCACTCTGAAAACCTGAGTCCCTATTCGGGCTGCAGGTGGCCCTGCTCCACGACACAGCAACTCTCTGCAAAGATGCCTACCCAACAGAGATGCACGCACAGCCTGCAGAAGACCTGGACCATAATGACCTCTGGCACATCATTCATAACAGCAAAGAAACTCAAGACAGCCTGAACACCCATCAACAGCAAACAGACACCTGTACTGTGGCCCATCCATACAACAGCGGGGAGGATGAACCAACAATTCCACGCATACAACAGAACGGTATATAGCGGAGAAGATGAACTTACGTTTGTCGGGTGCCTTTCTGTATGTTACACTGACTTAAAAGTGTATTTTAAAAAGAACGAGGTAGTTCTATAAATTCTGATGTGGGAAGATCTCTAAGACGTATTGTCAAATAGGGAAATGTTTGCTGTGTGAGCTGGGAGTGGGACAGGTTGTGTGGTAGGCACCAAGAGGAAGGATCTCCTCCTGGATGGGAACAGTGTGCTCCAGGTGCAGGAGGGGACATGGTTGCTGGGGAGGGAGATGGTAGGAGGAGGATGAGAGAGGAGGTCTCTTCTGCATGGTTTGTAATTTTCACAAGCACACACTCATGAATGTATTGCAAAATTTTAATACATAGAAAAGGCCATTTACTTTTAGTGTCCCCAACCCCCTCCTAGGTGGCAGGCTCTTTACAGGACAAAGTTCCTTCTCAGGGCACTCACTGGGGAAGGCAGGTGTGGGACATCGGGTTCCTGGATGCAAAGTTGCAGGCGTCAGGGGCCAGCTCCATGGGACGTACACAAGCCCATCAGCCTCCCTAGATGGCCCTGCTTTTGCTTCCCTCTGCCTGCCTGCATTCTGGGTACAGATGTCACCCAGTCACAGTGGATTAACAGAAACAGGGGTAAACTGTGTGCTGAAACCACTGACCTTGGTGAAAGGAGGAAGGGAGAGCCACCTTTCCACCTCCTGCAAAGGCTGCTGGGCCGCCTGGGGCCCCACGTGTGATTGTGATACCCAAAGAACCCATGGGCCACGGCGCTTGCAACCACACATGGGGCCCTGTGCTCACTCGTGGAACCTGTGGGTCTCTCAGGCTTGCCTTTTCCTTTCCAGTTTGGCTCCTTCCCCTCACTGCTCTCCAACCGCAGCCCTGCAATCACCTCACCAATTCTCTGGAGCCCCAGAGGTGGCCATGGCAAGGGCAGAGGTCTGCAGTGTAGCCTCTTCGGGCATCCCTTCCCGTTGTCAGAGCTGAACGACACAGCTGCTTGGGGCTGAGAAGACACACAGTGTGGCTGATTACTCCCTTCCTGGGGCAGACAGAAAGTTTTAGGGCCTCGGGTTTTGAGTCTAAGACAGGTGCTCAGGAAACCCCAGGCTTTGGGGCAGTGAGGAAGGGCCCTCCGGACAAATCAGAGTCCATGTCCCTTGGCTGTCGCTTACTTCCCTGGCCATTCCCTAATGCATTCTGATGGCCCCAGAAATCCTGCTCCTAAAACCCACACATGAACACTCCGCCCCACTGCAAAGAGCCCTGAAATCAGATCAGAGGCCATTTCCCAGGTCAGGCCCAGCGGGCACCCTTCTTGGCGCGGAGGGACAGAGCCGAGCGCAGCTCCCTGTGGCCTCCTGGGTAACTGCCCCTCCTCAGGTGGCTCTCAGGGACATTTGCAATTTCGGCACCCCCCTCCCAGCTTCCCTGGTGCTTCCTGGGTATCTAGGGAAGTTCCCTTTGGGCCTCTGCCCTCGCGACCAGGAACGCTTCACCTCCAGAAACCAAGCTGATGCCCGTCTCCCGGGGTGCTTCCCTGCCCCCGCCCAACTCCAGGCCGACGCCTCCCACCTCTAAGTGCCCACAGCCCTTCAGGGATTTTGCAGCCCCCACGGGGCAAGGGCGGGAGGGGCTGGGCAGGCAGAGGTAAACTGTCCTAACTGCCCCCGGTGCGGGACCTAGCACACGCCGGGGGCCTGACGGAGCTCTCCAAATTGCTTTCAGAGGAAGAGAAGGTGGACTTCATCCTTGCTCTTTTCTGTTTGTTTGCTTTTGGTTTGTTTCCTTGAGACACTTCGGAGCCCAGCAGCATTTCCACCACAACCAAAAAGCCAGAAGCGATGGCCAACACTCGGGAGCCTCCCTTCCCCTGCAGCTGAGGGTCACGGGGCCGGCATCACCCATGGAGGCATCATCCTGAACGTGACCTTCCCTGAGCTGTAGAACACGCCGAGGAGGGAGGGGCAGCCCACATCCCAGGCCCGCTGAAAGGATGGGGAGACTGAGGCTGGGGAGGGAGGCAGCCCTCACGACGCTGGCTGGCAGCCAGAACCCAGGCCCTTGCCTTCTTTCTCTCCCTGAGTCTCCCACATGGGCGCACGCTGTGTGCGCGTAAAGACACAGAGGGAAGGTGCCCACAGTCTTGGAAAGTGTGGCACACATCCTTGGCCAAACGGGGTGACATCACCTACCTTAAAGGTTATAAAATACGCACAGTAGGTCAAGGAGCACATGGCACACAGTAGGGGTGCCCAGAGCCCTCTTATGGGTCCCCAAGGGGGCACCCAGGTCTCCCGGGGCAAGAGGGAAAGTAGCTTTTGCATCAGAAAATACAAACGGGAGGGCTGTTTTCTGGGGCCAGCAAAATCTGGAAGTCCCTGAAGGTCACCTGAGACCAGCCTACAGAGTGTGGGGCAAATGGGCTCTCTGCCGGCTCTGGAAAGAGGAGGTTGGCAGGCGCCTTGGGGATGCGTCCTCTGGCCACAGCAAGTGAGCGTGTGTGTACGGAATGTCCTCGTGTCAACCTTCCATGAGGGGGGCCAGCAAGCCCGACAACGAACACCACCCTGTAGATCTGTCACCCAGTCCAGGAGGCGAGCCTCAGGGCGGCCCCTTTATTCTGGCTGCCTCTCTGAGGGGACGGTCTGAACGGTCTGGAGCCATCACCACGAACACAGAATGTCACACGAGCAAAGACACTTGTCAAATGCCTTTCCCTTACAAGCACCCTCATCATGACCTGTGTTAATGAAGTTAATTGAATTTAAGATCAATAATGGTTAATTATTGCAATTTGACATTCAGAGATAAATGGCTTTAAGACAGAGCGGGGTGTGTGTTGTATGCGTGTGTGCGTGTATGAGAGAGTGTGTGTGTGTGTGAGAGAGAGAGAGTATGTGTGTGAGACAGAGAGAGAGAGAGAGAGAGAGAGAAAACGCTCTCCAAAGAAGGTGAGCACATTACAAGCCTAAGAGGGATCCCACGAGCCTTCCATTGATTCTGGTACAATCTGATCGACTTCATCCTCTGATGAATGTGGGCTTTTCAGAGCTACAAGTAAATGTTCTACAAGACTACTCTAACCCTTGTCACTGGCCAAATCTATATGTGCTGTACACCAGAAATCTATTGAGATAGATTAAAGACTTGCTGTGGAAACAAGAGCAGCTTCAATAAAGGTGAAGGTTTATTATATTGACTATTAATGTAACTTAACTGTATGCAGTTATGAACGCTTATGGATCAGGGTAGTTTAATTTGGGGCAGTTAGATATAATTATAATTGAACACCAATTTTTTTTTTTTTTTAACATTACCAAAGATGAACTGAATTGTACATGAGGTTGGGGGCCGGGGGGGGCGGGGCGGTGGAGAAGTCCAGCTCGGATAAAGTAGGTGACAAGGAACTTGCCCAAGGACAGCCTCCAGGGGACAGGGCCACAGGGCTGCTGCAGGGATGGGCCCAGGCCTCCATCATGCTGACCCTGACGGCTCAAGCCCCAGGCCCAGGTCCCTCAGCTCTCTAGGGCCTGACACCTAGGCGGGCTGCAGCTGTCCCCAGAGCTTGGGTCAGGCCTGATGGAGTGGATCCTCTGACTTTCCTCCAGGTCGGTAAAAAGTTTCCTGTTCAGAGGGGTTTCTTGGTAGAAAGACACATCCCCAAATATGGGGGTAACCGATACTCCTCCCCGCTCGCAGAACCGATTAAATGACCGCTTACAAGATTCATAATGACAAAGTAAATGTTGCCAGGGAAAGAAAGTCCTTACTGATTGCAGAGCACTGACAATAAAATGCTGCTGAGGAGTTCTGTCAAAATGTAAGATTATGCAAAAACACCGTTGAGAACACTGCTAATCATCTGCTTGTGTCAATTACTTGAAGGGTCTCTGACAGCATATTTACATTAAACACATTTCAGGAGCAAAATCCTTAATGTTATATCAGAATATTTTTCATTACCATTAGTGAATCCTTAAAAATCTTTTTTTCCCCCCTCGGCTACAAAAGAAGCGGTGGTGAGAAGCCTTGGGGGGTGGCCGTGGTGGTGGTGGGGGGAGGCGGGGAACGGATGGCTGGGAATTTCAACTCATCCTGCTGAAAAGAGGCAGGGGCGGTGGAAGTCAGATGCGGGGGATCCCAATCCCTTTTTCCTCTAAGGGCAGATGGCGAGGCCCTCGTTTGTCCCCGAAAGCCTCTATGCCAAGTGGAGAAGGAGGCTCTGGCTTTCGCCCTGGCTGGGGCGGCCGGCCTCACACGCCCAGTGCCACCTCATTTAATAAGAGAAGCAGCAGGTATACAGGGGTAATTGTTGGAATCAGAACCAAGGTAAGGCGGGGACTGGCACCATTCAAATGCCTCGTCCTGGTGATGCCATCTTGTCTACAATTAGGGTGGCAGGGAAAGGCATGGGGTCTGAGAGTGCGGTTGAAGCGGGCACCTCTGCCATGGTCAGGGAGCAGAGACAGCAGAGCGGAGGACAGTGCAGGGTCCGCCTCGGGGCTCTCCCGGAGGTGACAGACGGCAGGCTCCGAAGGACCCCAGGGTGCTTGGCAAAGCTTCTCTGAATGCTCTCAGGAAACGATACCCCAAGACAGCCCTGGGCTTTCCTTGACCATCACAATGGCAGCAGCTAGGATGTTCAGGGGGGGCAGGGGAGTGTTGTTTTGGGGTCACTTATTGACATTTTCCTTATGCTGCCTCCTCTTTTCCTCCGCACCTACCCCAGGAGGTGGATCTGTCTGTTGCCCCACTGCACAGGTCAGGAAGACTGTGTCCCACTCGGATGCACAGCTCGCCAAGCACAGAACCGGGCTGTGAACCCAGGTCTCCTGGGCTGCTTTCTCACTCCACACAGGGGCCATTCTTAGTCACAGGGACAGTGAGATCCCGGCCCTGGAAGCATGCGCTGACACTCCCTGCACTCATAAAGCCAGACCAGAGGTCTATTAAATAACGTCTGAAAAGCCATGAAACCACCCTAATCTCGAAAAGCTGCTCAGGGCTCCCCAGAAGGCACTTCTAAACAGTGCCCAGAGGGAGGACACGACCACTGCCAGGTTACTGCCCACAGCCCCCAGGGGCCGGGAGGCCTGGAGCTGACCCCTCTGTGCTCTGGAAAGCACTGGCCTATAGCAGCTGTGCTGGTGTGACCGAGACCCAAGACTCCACGTCACCGGCAACGCACTTGAAGAGAACGACCCGGGGCACGCAGAAAATGGAAAGGACTCACATCTACTCAGTCATTCCAGGGGACCCACTGTTTGTGGTTATTTCAGAAACTGGTGTCAAGTTATAGTTAAAACAAAATGAATTCCTTTTAAGAGATTCTATGCTCTGAATATTTTATTGAGTAAAAGCAGCCTTCCTCTCGTTCCCAGACGTAGTCATTTCCCTAACTGATCTTTGTAAATGTGTGTCTGCTTTGACCTTAAAATACGACATATGTGGGGACGCCTGGGTGGCTCAGTGGATTAATCCGCTGCCTTCGGCTCAGGTCATGATCTCAGGGTCCTGGGATCGAGTCCCACATCGGGCTCTCTGCTCAGCAGGGAGCCTGCTTCCCTCTCTCTCTCTCTCTGCCTGCCTCTCCGTCTACTTGTGATCTCTCTCTGTCAAATAAATAAATAAAAATCTTAAAAAAAAAAAATACGACATATGCTTATCACATTTCTCATCAAATTGTGCAAGATAAAAAAAAATAATGCCAAGAGCTACACGCCCGTCCTCCAATCGCACCTCCAGACCCTAAGCGAGCTCGGTGTCGAGGAGGCCACAGGCCAAAACACAGCATCCGGGAGCCAAGGTTCTAGTCCAACGAAGACAAAATTGGGGTGGATTGTGAATGCCCCATTGCTTTCTTGATGGAAATAAGATATCACGGATGAATAATGTGACTTGGGTTCATTTGCATTTCTTTATATAGATTACACACACATCGACATGTAAATATGCACACACAACAAATGCAAAAACATAAACACACGTGCACATATCCATCTAGACACACAAATGGACGTTTGCATGAATCTGATCGCCCTACAGCGTCATCCTTGAAATACGTTTGAACAAGCAACTCCAAGCAAACTTACACCGAGGGAATACACGAGGCCAGAAAAAGTCGTCCCCACAGGCGGGATCTGCTGATTTAGACATCTGATTCCCCGCACACAGGCATCCATTTCGGGTGCACCCTCGCAGCTCTTTGCAAGAGAACGCAAACCTCAGGACCATCAGGTCGCGAACCCCAAAACGTGTAAACTGACCTTTCTTCATGGTTGCCCAGTAAAATGCCAGGGGTACACCCCTCTCTGGAGAGGACAGCGCAGGACTGGATCGACGGGGGCACCCTGTCTGCACGGGGCACCCAGCGGCCTCACATCACAGTCTAGGGGATTCTGTTCAGAATGCAATTCTCCTAGAGTTCAGCTGGTCCTTTGCCACAAGACCAAATCAGCTCCGGAGAGGGAGAAGGGGGCACCCAAGTTCCTCCTTCTCGGCCAGGCACTTCAGGCCCTAAAAGATTCCAAGGTCTCCCAGTCCAGATTTCTAAAACCCCACAGCTCCTGAGGGAAGGTGGGTGCTGATGAAGGGAGAGACCAGAGCCCTCTGCTACAACCATGATACGATTAGCGGAAGCAAACTGCCTCAGGAGGAAGCAGGTGGGGCGCTCCCAACCATAGGTAACATTCGATGAGTCCTCCCAAGGACCGTGTGCTCGCCCAGGCACCTTCCACACGTTTTCCCGCGGACTCCTCATAAGAGCCTGATGAAATACATACCCTGATCATTCGCGTTTCTCACACACAGACTCCAAACAACTTGCCTGAGAGGACAAGCCTGTCACGCAGGGCCAGGCTTTGGACCCAGCCGCCGTGCCCACAACGGACTCTCCACCTTTCCCGGTCGAGCCGAGCCCCTATGCTATATCTTCGCTGTTTACAGAAAGAAACCCCCTCTCCCCGAACTGTCAGACTGGGACCGTCACCAAAAAAATTAATCTCAAGTTTTTAAAATATCAAAACCTTAAAACGTATAATTAAATTAATCATCATAAATTACGTTTTAGCACTGGGAGTTGGATTTATAATATCATTTTCAAACCTCTCTGTGAGATTTAAATATTTTATAGCATATGTGAGTTAGAGGGAAATGTGTCTAAGGGCTTAAATATCGCTATAGAGCAGCAGACTTTGACAAAAACTGTAGCACAACTGTTTCTAAGGTAGTTTGTAAAAATTATTTATTTCCATACCAGTTAATTATGATGGGAGTCTTTGTTGAATGCACAAGCATTAAAAAAGTGCTGATATTTTATGCATCTTTAACTGGAGCGCGATTCCCCGCAGCGCACTGGTAACTCCTTGACATTTAGCATTCACTCACAGCAACTGTAATAAGGGGTTTGATTGCTTCCTTTGCAGATGCAGTAATTTAATAACTGTGATCAGTTGCATAAATTTACTATACAACCATCTTAAGTTAGCCACATTAAAATTAAGCAAAATTGTAATCTGTTGACAGATTATTGCTACTGAACAATTCTACTAAAAGCATTTCAGATTAGCAAGTGCCACGAGCATTTGTGTTTTATAAGCTTGTAAAAAATATGGCAGCTTCCTCCTTCCCCACCCCAACATCCAGTCGCCCCCCTACCCATAGGCGCACACACACCGAAAATCGGAAGAGTAGACAGTTGGGTGAAATTTCTGTGCTTTCTGCCAAATCACCTGGACGGCGGGTTTTGTGATTTGAGATGTTTTGTGTGGTGATCTGTGCTCCCTGGAAGTGAGGTGGGAGGGGTGCGTGTGTCAATTTCTCCCCCCTCCACCACCATCTCCTGCAGCAACTTTGTATTCACTGCTAACAAGGCAGGTTTTAGGAATAAAAGGATCTCCGTCCCCAGAGTGAAGGAAAAGTGCTAATTCCATCCCTTAGTTGCATAAAGGTAAAGGATGCCTGGCTCCTTCCAAGTGAGGTCCCTGTGGCAGACTCCTAAATTAAGAAGACAACACACAGGACGTCCCGCTCCACTGTTAAAGAAACCCCACCAAGTCTGTAGGTGCCAAGGGAACGGGGCTCAAGTTCCAAGGGCAGGTATTAGCAACAGCATGGCGATCAAGAAAGGAAAAGAGTGCCCTTGCCCGCTCTGTTTAGAAGCAAAGTGGGACCCAAATCTCTTGCTTTGTGCCCCGTGAGTTGACTTTTCAGAGCAATGTTTAGCCAAGCAGGCAAGTCAGGAATAACTGTTTCTGATCCTTCCCAGCAAATATCTTTAACCATCTGTTTACACTTGCCAAATATGCTTCCAAGTTTCCAATTTTATCAGTATATAAAAAGAATATCTGTTTTTAAAAAAAATCGTAAATATCTTGTGATGCATCTTTACATAATTCAAGAGAAATTAAAAAAAAAAAAAACCTCACTTGAAAGCCAGCATGAGCACAGATTTGTTTAAACTTTCATTTACATAGAGGTTTGGGGTAGGTGGGAGCCTCTAAAGGGGACGGAGGCTTTTTTGTACAGCAGGGTCAAATGTCAAAGGTGACCGGCTACCTGTCAGGGGAGTGGCAGGCGCCATCCCCGAGCAAATGACCAAAAACCCAGAGGACCCATTCTGGGGCAGCCCCGCATATGCAGCCTGTCACTTCCGATGGAGGTACGGGGTGCCTCCCAGACAGGTGACGCGTGGGGCTGGGCGGCAAGCTTCCTGCGGAGCAGAGACCACGGCTGAGCTTGACAAATTGGATGGGACTTCGCTACCAAATTTCCTGCCAAGAGGCCTAACAGTCAAATGTCTATCTTCTTCTCATCACCAAGGAGTGATACCACGACTCTGACACAGTGTCTCCACTACTTAAAGATAGAGTTAATGCAAAATGATCGAGGAACGTGAGCTCTACGGGAAACTTCTAAGAGCTGAGCAGAAGGGACTTCGTGCGTCTGTGCATGCACGTGTATGTGTGCATGGGCATGTGTGTGTAAAATCTTAACTCTCGTTAGGCAGCGGAGGGCTCGGGGGGAGGGGCCAGAGGAGGGGTCTGCCGCTGCCCCCAGTACCTGTGATTCTTCGTAATACGTTGGAGATAGCCTGGGCTAGATTTGTTTGCTTCTAATTATAACTCATTATGCTTCTAAAGTATGTTCTTTAGGGTTACCACGTGCAAAAGAATGGAGGTAGGAAAGAAAGAAAATGCACCGGGATTATTAAAAGAAAGAGAAACATACTAATTAGCTAACTAGTATACTCATTTCAATGTTTAATAATATTTTTTAACATTCCAGCATACGCTGCGGAATGAAAAATTACCCACAGCACCACCTGTGCGTCCCCCGGGACATGAGGATTTAGAGTTCTCTCCCGCAGTCTTGGAGCCCTCATTGCTAAATATTTCTCTATTTCTTTGTATTCCACCCCGTCCCACCCCCACAAATTAAAAAACAAAAAAGATAGTAAATTCTGTTTCCCACCAAAGCCTTTTAAATAACATCTCCACAAAGCCCAACTTAATTACATAACTTAAGTGCTTGAGAAAAAAAAATAGCATTTATTCCCATAATTTTAGAAGCTGCCACTACCCATTTCTATATGGGCAAACTACACCGATTATTTGAACAGCCCCTGTCTGCCCAGCATCCCCCAGCCTGACTAGAAATGGGGCTGTTGCTGCCCTCCATTTTTGTATCTGCTGGGGTCTCCCTTGGCCCCGGGTTCTGGGAAGGTTGTGGGCAGGTTGTGGGCAGGTTCTGGGCTTCACGTGGCCCGGGATGGGGCCAAGAGCCCATAGCCAGGAAGACAGGAGACAGAGGGAGGCAGAGGGTGTAGAGGAACGTGGGGCTGGGGACCTGAGGCCGGCCCACCCTCTCACCTGCACACAGAGCACTCATCAGGATCCCACAATTAAAAGCAGGTAATGGCCAAAGCCAAGGGCACCTCGCACAGCCCCTTGGGCTTGCTTCCTTCCAACTCCACTTCTGATTGCGGGTCAGTCCTACACAAACAAAGGCTTAACAGAAATGTTACCGAGGATATAATAGCCATTTCCAATGATAATACACAATTTTAGCACTGACGCTTGGCTGATTTAGGTGTTCGGTCAACGCGTCAAGCAGCCTGCCTTCCTTAGGCGGGCCTTTAATGGGTAACTGGCAGGCTGTGGCAGCCTTATTTCTGTTTTAGATTTGGTTTGTCATTGGGTATCCATTACCTGCCATTCATCTTTGATCTCTTTGGACAGGCCTGATCAAAAGATGTCATTTGACCTACTCCACTTGGCAGAAACTTGTATGACTCTCATAAAGGGGCCACCCCAGCTATAAATAAAATGACATTATTATTTTTCTGTCCTATCATGTAGAAGAGACAATTATGATAATGCAGTGTCTGTCATCCTGAGCCCAGCAAATTGCTAGCTCTCACGCAACTGTTTAGCTTTCTTATTTGTTTTTTGTCTGTTTTCCTCCATTTCAAGTTGGAAATAAAGCAGAATTGAAATCCCTAATGCTCTGCCTCCCACTCCGACAGTCTCGGGGCTTCTTCCCATGGTACTGACATGCAGGTGTGGCTAACAGCTTGTGTTTGTCAATGGTGGGTGGTGGTTATGGCTGGGTTGGCAACGTGAGGCAACGGGGAGATCAGGTTCGTTCTTCATTTAGTGTTTTGAAAACAAGCTAATCTCTGAAATTAGAACCAAGAGATACTACTGAAAATAGATAAAAATCACAGCAAGGGTTTACTGTGTCCTTCACCAGGACCTAAGAGGGAAAGGCGTCTCGAACATTCACCTGCCAAGCTAAAAAGAGATCACTCAGGAGCCATTGCCAGGGACCTCCCGGCCGCCCAGCTTGGGGGACCCGCCGGCCCAACTGTTTGTTACCTTCTCCACTGTGGACCAACAATACGGGCTCCATTTCTGCGAGACTGGCTCTCAAGCCCTTCTGGAAATGGAGGTTTAGGTGATCGAGGGTTGGTCGCCTTCCTTCCTGGGTGGGCTGAGAGCTCCACAGGGATACAGAGGGAATGAAGATAGAACTAACTTGGAAGTTGTTCTCTGTTGGCCAGATGCCCGTGTGGACCACAGGTGGCCGTTCTCCAGCTGCCCTGTGCCAGGCACCTGGCCCACTCAGCAGGCTCCATCCAAACTCATGCTCTTTCTTGGGAACAGAGGGCAAAGGGACACACCCTTAAAGACCTCTGCTAAAATTCTGGCTGTGGCTGCTCGAAATCCTGTCATCCTAGAGCTAAAGAGAAGCACCAAGCCCAACACACCTCTTTCGAGAAAGGGGAAAAAGAAGCCCATAGAAAAGGAAGGGTCGGGGCACCTGGATGGCTCGGTGGCTTAAGCCTCTGCCTTCGGCTCAGGTCATGATCTCAGAGTCCTGGAATCGAGCCCCGCATCAGGCTTTCTGCTCAGCAAGAAGCCTGTTTCCCCCTCTCTCTCTGCCTGCCTCTCTGCCTACTTGTGATCTCTGTGTGTCAAATAAATAAATAAAATCTTAAAAAAAAAAAAAAAAGAAAGAAAGAAAAGGAAGGGTTGCCCAGAGGCACTCCAGGGTGTTAATGGCAGGGCTGAGACCAGACTCCACACCTCCTAATTCTGTGGTTGGGGTCCACCCACCCTGCCAGGCCACCTGTCACTGTCTCCAGGCTAGCCTGGAGCTCTCCCTTCTGTGAGCAGGTGACCAGCTTACTCTTTGGTGCTGGCCGTTCTTCCCAGCAGACTTAGCCATGCAGGCTGGGCAGAGCGTCGCTTGGCACGAAGATACACGCGGTGGTGTGGCTGGCCATCCCCAGCAGACAGCAGGTCACTGGACATAACTCTGTACAGGGCTCTGGGTTTCGGATTTGGGCATCCCAAGGTCTCCTGGTGACACCATTTACCCACCCAGGGGAAAGCCCCCAGAGAGCAAGTGGGTGGGTGAAGAACAGAGGGATGAAAAGGAGGAGTGCAGCCTCCAGCCAGGCTGACACTGGTTAACCTTTACCTTCAGCAACAATGTGGACAGAGTATTTTCCAAGTACAGGAGCCCCAGGCGGGTCAAGGTCATCTCCTGATGGAGTGGGGACACCTATACCAAGACTGTCTCATTTTGATATAGGACACTCATTTTTGAGGAAGAACACATCTGAATCACTTCATGGCTCTGAGGACCATCAAATCGACAAGAATGAATATTCTGGATGAGCAGATGAGTCAAGAAAGTTCTGGAAATAGTCCCCAAGCTGGGAAGTCTAGGCAAGAAATGCTAAGAGCAGGGAAAGCACTCCCTCAGTGGTCCCAAGGTCACTTGTCTTGCAAAGCACCAGACAATGTGCCACAAAGAGAAAAGATGGTTCTAAAGGCTACTGTTGGCATATGAGACCCTTCAGATTCAACTTGGGTACCCCCCTCCCAGGACACTGTTTGAAGTTTTCTCTCACCCTGGAACGAGTTAGGCATCCCTCCTCCACATTCTCATCCTATTTAGTGTCCATCTCAGTCACGGTACCCACATCAGAATTACAAGTTTCTGTTTGTCGTGTCACCCACACTCTGACCTCCTTGAAGACTGGTGTCCCCTGCACCTGCCAGCACTGGCCGGAGCTGGTGTTCAACACATGTCTGCTCCAATTGTCCCAGTGACTCCCGAAATACATGCTCCAATAACCTCTGGTGCCCTCAGAGGAATTTGTGATCACAGGAAAATGCACACAAGTACATTTTCCTTCCTTGAGCCTGAGCAACATCTCCCTTCCCCATCCCCAGAACCCCAGTCCCATTCATCACGCTGTCACATGACAGTTCGCTAAGCCTCTAATAAGAGCCCCAAACTTCTCAAGCCTTCCCCCATGATAATGAGCTTCTCTTTCCTATTAGCTACTTCTCACACACCCATGCATCAAAAAGTGAAAACCAAGAGTCAGAAGAACCAAAACAGAAAGTGTGGGGACAGACCAGAGGAAGATAACACCTGGTCTTCCTGGATGCCTCTAAGCAGATGTGAGCTCCCAGGGAAATGGGGCCACTTCACACACATTTCCTCTTTCATTCAGATACAGCACTGATCCCAGAGGCTGGCATCCAAGACAGGTCTACAAATATCTGCTGTACGATGAACAATGGGTCTGTGGGTCCAGTGCTGAGGGCCAGAAGGAGCATGAACACAGGGGAAGAGGTTTGGGCAAGGTGGTGGCTCTCTGAGGGTCATATGGCAGGACATTAAAGGATCCTGGAATCTTACAAGTCCAGGTCCATCTTCCGTGCTGTTCAGAGAAGCTGGGCCACTTGGGCAAACTACAAAAGCTTCCAAGTTTTCCTCTGTAAAATGAGAATGAAAGTGTCTTCTTCTGAGAATGGTTAACGGAATTACGCATCTAAAGCGTTTAGCACACAGCCCAGCATATGGCAAACATTCAACAAAGAACAGTTATTTCTGGCATAGAAATTATGCTTTTCCATCAGCAGGGAAGATCCTGCCATGACAAGAAAGGGCAGGACCTGCACAGTGAGAGGATCAGTCCCTGAACCAGGCCCCTTTGCAGTGGAGACAGTCATTAAAGTCCAGGAAACTCTGGCTATCAGCCCAGCCTCTTGAGTCCAGAAGAGGCGGGACAGGATGGAAGCTAAAAAACTATTCTCCATCTAACCTTCTCTCTGCATCTCAGGCCAAGAACTCCACCGGCAGCAAGCCTGGTTGGCTCCTGGCTGGACACTGCCCTGTTCTGGCTACTCTTATAAAAAGCAAATAAACTTAGAACAGGTAGGACTGGGAGGATCAGGGGTAGGGTGGGGGTAGCGAGGGTGGGGCATTAATCCAGCCAACATTCTGGCTGGGGAGCCATTTATCAGCTCACTCTCCTCGCCCCCTTCCCTTCACCTCTCAGCTCTGAAGGCAGAGCAGGAGCATCACTGTCTGGGGAGGTGGGAAAGAGTGGAAAAATTAAGCAGACGGAACAGGTGCTCCAGAGCCCTTCCGCAATCTGGAAAGTGCCTTCCCCACCCGGGGATCTTCTTCAAGGCAACAGGCAAGCGGGTGACAGCATGTGGCCTCTGGCTGCATGGGGCTGCTCCTGGAAGAGAGGCCTGATCTTACAGAGCCACCAGTGCAGAGAACAAAACGGAGGAGACGGGGCGCCTGGGTGGCTCAGTGGGTTAAGCCTCTGCCTTCGCCTCAGGTCATGATCCCAGGGTCCTGGGATCGAGCCCCACATCGGGCTCTCTGCTCAGCAGGGAGCCTGCTTCCTCCTCTCTCTCTGCCTGCCTCTCTGCCTGCTTGTGATCTCTATCTGTCAAATAAATAAATAAATAAAATCTTTAAAAAAAAACAAAAACGGAGGAGACAAAGCATGAGTTGGTGAAAGCCATTCGCTTCTCCGCACCCTGCACGCGGAGGTTCAAAGCCCTGGTCAGCGCTCTGCGAGCATGCGCACTGGGACGCCAGTGCAAGGCGTGTAGGTCCTGGTGAGCATGCGCACTGGAAGACTTCCCATGTAAGATCTGCAAAGTGACGCCGCTTTGAGCCGTGAACGTGGCCATCCTCTCTCTCCATCCTGGACCCTCATTCCTCAAGCCTCATTTCTTGCAAGCCTCAGTTTCCTCAACTGCAGAAGGGGTTGATGATGCCAACTTTTCCCTGGGTTGGCATGACAGAGGCAACCAAAACAAAAAGTGCTTTGTACACTACTCTGGGCTCTGCACACCATGACTTTTAGAGAGGCCAATCTTCCCTCCCATGGCTGGAAACTGTAAGTCGCCAGGGTCTGGCCTAGGTACAAGCACAGAAGCCCAAAAGAAAGATCTAGAGTGGGGTTTATCCATGTGACTATTTAAGTTTAAAATAAGGAAAGTTAAATCAATGTAAATTTCATCTCCGCAGCACTCACCACATTTGGACTCCACAATGGCCACACGTGGTGGTCACCTACCATACTGGGCAGCTCAGAGCAAAACACTTCCATCAGGGAAGACAGTTCCACTGTGTTGGTTGGAGGGGTTCCCCTCACCCAGAAGTCCTCTCTCAGTCTCTCTTAAGTGTCGTCTTGTTTCTCAGCCTCTTTAGAAAAGACCCTTTCCTAGAGGAACAGCTCTTAACCCTTTGGGGGCTAGAGAAGCTACCAGGAATCAACACTTCCTGAGATCCATAATGTCTCACCATGTGGGACAGATCTACCAGCAGTACAGAAACATACTGGGTGGTTCACGGCACACGGTCACACGGCAATAAATCACTCCCTTGTCCCTTCTGTCACTTTTCTTCTTTTTGCTTCAAGGAGAAAGTATTTGGTTGGTGCTATTGGTCTTTAACACCTCCATAACAGCAGCTAATCTCCCTTTTTAAAAAAGAGGGGTAAGGCATCAGACTCAGGCCACAGGCAGCCAAGAGAATCCAGCTAGGATTTAATGACATTGTTTGATTTCACTGCATTTATTTTTATGGTTATTTTCTCTTTATGGCAAGTGATTCTGGGTCTTCATTTATGGGAGTGACACACTTTCCTTTTAAAAATAAATTTATTTGAGTTAAAACGTGTGTAAATAATAATGTTTAGGCAACGCATGTGGGATGTGGACGTGTGAAACAGCAGGACAGGTTTGGGCCACAAGAGGGGACGCCTGCCCAAGAGCAAATAACAGGCACGGAAGGTTCCGGAGGGGAATCTGTTCGAGGAGCTCTCTTTACATCCCCAGCCTCCAGCCCAGAATGATCGAGCTGGTCTCCCAGTTAATAAGCAGTGTTTGCTCTCTAAGACTTCTAACACCCCAAACTCGTAAGGGAACTGGGCAAGCTCCTATTTAAAAGATCTGAACTTCCACTTTGGGGAGGCAGCCGTCTGAAACCTCAGTATCCATTAAAGAGTAGATACTTCATCTCCAAATCATGGCTCCCCTTCCTGGCCACTGACCAGAGCCTGGCCACCAAGTCTGCCGTGCGGGAGGGGGACAGCACCTGAGTCTGAAATACGAGCATGTCATCTGGGGATCTGGGGTACCGGCAAAAACACCAGCAGTAATGTTCCTGGCACCGCACGTGATCTGCCCACCGGGCCGCAGAAAGG
>NW_019154169.1:1585696-1629040 GCF_002288905.1 Enhydra lutris kenyoni
GGATCATTAGCAAGTTCATTGTATAAACTGATTTAAATTAGTCACTTTTGGAACAAAATCCTTTTTTGTAAAATATCTTATTTTGGGTAATTTTTAGTATCATGAATAATAGAACAAAAAAAACCCACTTTCTAAAATGTCTCCTATTATTTTTATCCCTTTATTAAAAACAATGAAAAACAATTATGATAAAAGATGGTATCAACATGTAGAGCAATTATGTCATAAACCCAGCTATGGCTCAGAAACTTAGCAGGAAGTTCATTCAATAAAAGTATCTTAACTTGCCATCCCCACATGATAAAATCTCCATTATCAGAAGGAAGGGATCTGGTCACCAGGACTGTAGCATAGTCCTGAGGCTATGGCTTGACAGCATCTCTGTGCTTTCGCGTGGGTCCCTCCCATGGCCGTGGACCTTCCTACCAGCCCAGTGCCACAGCTAACTGCATCTAATTAACTTCAGCTGAGTCCCTTCCCTGGTCTCCTGAAGTCTGAGCCCAGCAATCTGAGGAGATGCTCTCCCTGGGTGAGTCGATCTGGACATTAAAGCATGCATCAACCCCATCCCATTAAAAGTCACCTGGTTCGTTCCCCTAAAGAAAAAGAAGAGCAAGACTCAGGGAGAGACTTGAGGAAAGTGTGGATCACCACCTAACAACTTAGCAACGCTACAGAAACAAGTGAGCTATGAATAGCAGGTGCCACGAGCTCGCCCAGCTCCGCTGGAGATAAAAGCAGCAAGCTATAAACACAAAAGGCTTCTATCCAAAAATACAGAAAATTATTTTTTTATTCCTTACGAATTTTGCACATAAAGCATTGTTGCCAATAAATATTTTAAAGGTTTTGTTGGCAATTACATCTATGTAGACACATATGTATGGATACGTATATGTGAAAATCGTTTAGTGAGACACGATTAAACCCCATTAAAGAAGTGAAAATGTCAGAAGCCCCCGCGTGAGTGTGCAGGTGGACAGAGCCACTCCGGGCCCCTTCTCCTGAGCTCTTCATGCAGTCCCTCTCCACAGGAGCCTGACTCCCCACGAGGGGGAGGCAGCCAGGCCCCAGGAAACCACGGGCCAGCCGCGCAAGTGCTCAAGGCCCCTCGAAAGCGCGGCCAGGCAGAGAGAAAGTTTCAACCCAGAGAACCTCAAAGAGGAGAAAACAGCCACGGGGACAAAAACAACAACAAAATGCTTTTCCTCACCCTCCAAACCCCCGCCGTCCCTAGGACGAGGGGCTCAGAAGTACTGGAATGGGGGCAGGGAAGCCAGCTTCCTCCCCTGCAAGACAGCTGGATCCCAAAGGCACAGTCCCCAGGGAGAGAAGGGATGGGCCCTTTGGTGTCGAATTCTTTCCAAAATAAACGGCTGATACAAGGGACGGCGAATTTCTTATCAAATGTTCCTGAACTAACACCTCATTGGGACAGTGTGGATCAGGACTCACAGCTTAGGGCTGGGAATGATTTTAAGACTCCCTAAGACCACGGGCAGAAACCTGTTCCCATGGAGGGTCTGATCCATGCCAAACTTCCCATCACACAGGTATAGGTTCTTAAGCGGAGCAACAAAAGACCTGCAAACTGGGACCCAACCTGAGAGGCACACCTTTCTCACTGGCCCCTCCCAGCAGGCAGGTGTCCCAGACAGCAAGGCACCCAAGGCACCCCAGGTCAGTGTTCACATCTGAGCTGTTAGCACCAAGGCTGCCAGCCTGCATGGGATCTTCTTTGACTTGCCTCATCCCCTCCTAATACGTTATGATCTGTCCCTGCTGTCGCATGTGGTTTGGGGTCCTTCACCGTGGCTGCTCTGTAATAGTCCGTGGAGTGAGTATTATTTAACCTTAAAAAAAAAAAAAGAAGATGCTCCAGGCAAAAGATGTCTTTCTGAGAGCCTCCACCTGCAGTGACAAATCTGCTGTGTGCTCCCGGGCCCCCTGGTGAGGGGCGGTGTCTGCAGCTTTTCTTGAGTTGGAGGTGGGATGCTTCCTCAGCCCCTTCCAGGGAGGGGGCGCCTGCTCAGAGGGACCTGAATAATGGACCTCTCCCCCAACCTAAGCCTTTAAGCAGGTTGTTGTAATTAAGACATGGCTAGGTGCCGGCCAAGAGACCATGCTCCTGACAACCTGGCCACAGAGAGGCAGGCCTAGCAGGCACCTGGCTAAGGGGAGGCAGGGCTAGGACGCCCCTGGCTAAGGGGAGGTGGGGCCGAGACATTTCTGTCTCCCTGACTTGGCCCACTGGGCTAGCAAGGAGGCCGCAGGCCCCTGGCATTCAGGGGTGCTTTGGGAAACGTTTTTCATCTCTGCTTGCAGGATGGTCCCGGGCCCTAAGCAGCGCTGAACTCCAGAATGAGTGGAGGAGAAGGCGGAGTGCCCTTCCCTAAGGGTTGTGTGGAGATGGTGAGCAGGTGTGTAGCCCGGGCCATCCGGCCAGGCAACGTTACGATACAACCCCCCCGCCCCAAGACATGAGTTTCTGCCTCGAGGCTTTAAAATCGTAGCTTGGCAAGTGTCAGCGTATTGTCTTACACTTTTCACTGCGTAAAGAACGTAAAATGGAGTTGCTGTCGCACCATGACAGCAATCGTGCACAAGTAAGATGCAGTATTTTATCATTTTCTTTTCAAGTTCCTCCCTGCTCCCCCGCCCCTCCCCAGCTCCTTACACTCCAAGATAATTCTCTGAACTGCACTCACCATTCTAGCATCCGGCTAGGCAGTGATGGTGTGGAAAGGCAAAGGCCTCTGCTCAGGGGGTGCTGGTACGCAGGCGGGGATGGGTCCTGCTCTGGGGCACCCCAGCCCCACAGCCTGCCCTCACAGCACCCTCGGACCTGCCCCTCCAATGCCCCAAAGATGCCTTTTGGATGTACTGTGTTGTGTTTTTTTAGCTCCTCAATTCAGAAATGTACTTCTGGCTACTTTGACTCACCATCATGGGAGCCTCAGGCTCTGTCTGGGATTGCACTGAAAACCGAATGATGCTGGCGGCCGGTGTGTGTGTGTGTGTGTGTGTGTGTGTGTGTGTGTGTGTGTAAAAACAGACTCAGGTCTGGGAAATGCAAGGCGCCCAACCAGAGTCAGGTGGCCAGGCCAAGAGCATCCGATGGAGGTTATGCAGACGATGTGTACCCTCCATCAGCAGCATCAGCAACAGCAGGCCCAGTGTGGGAAGCACAGGTTTCCCTCTAGGCTCTGTGTGTGTGTGTGTGTGTGTGTGTGTGTGTGTGTGCATGCACGCACGCACATGCGTGTGCATGTGTGCAAGAGAGAAAAAGAGAGATTGCCTGCAAGAGCTGAGGCCAGGAGAAAAAGAAGTGAGAAGTACTTCATTTTTGAATGAATGACGAAATGAAAGAATGAGTGAGTGAGTGAGTGAAAAAGAACGGAAATGAGGGATCTGGTGACCTTCTGCCCAGCCACGAGAGCACCTGATGTAAGAAATCATCCATACCAGGTCCAACAGGTAGTGGTCCGGGTGCCTGGCTGAAAATTTGGAAAATAAAAGTTTCAATTTTTGTAATTAATTCTTTTTCTTAATTAATTCTTAATTCTTTAATTTTTTTTCTTCTATCACCACACGCACGTGTTGTGTGCGTGTGTGTGTGTGTGTTAGGGTCTGTACTGCATTTGGTTTTTCTTTTTCTCACACAACACTTGCTTTTTCTCACACAACACTGGGTGGAGAGCACTTCTCTCCCATGGAAATTGTTTTAAACAAGCCCATGTTAGTGAATGCTGAGAAAGCCCCAAAGGGAGACTGTCCACACTCCCAGGGACCAGAGGCCACGTTCCCGTCCCAGAAGATAGCAGCCGCCCACCATAGCCCAGCACCACAGCGATGCCGTCAGGCCCTCAGGCTCCAGAACAGAGGATCCCATGAGTTTCCATGACAGGCATCTGGCAATCTTTACTACTCAATGATTTGAAGTGTTTTAAAAATCAGGAAAAAAAAAAAAAATACTAGGAGTCCACGATGAGCTCCCATAGCTAGGTTTCATAATAATTTATTTCAGACATCAAGACACATGAGCGTTGTCATTTAAGTAAAAAGACAAAGCATCATTCACTCAACACACATTTTTTTCTTTTGTATTTTTTTTCCTGATTTTTGTTGTGGTTTTCGTTTCTCACCTCTACAAGGATTCAGTGCCAACGAACTCAACAAAGTGGGAGCACACAATGTTCTATGCTCTCAGCAAGGAACCACTGGCTTATGAATACCCAGGGGGCTCCTCATTCGTAGACCCACAACGAGCCCTAGGAAACATACCAAGACCACCAGAAGGGCCTGGCTTCTGCCCAGCAGATACATCAGGACAGACCCACTGCAGCCCCTGCCCCAGCATGGGAACCTCCGTCCTCGATCGCCTTCCCACATTGTCACACACTCTGAAAAGGTGTTTGTCCCAAATGATGATGGCTGCGGCTCTGCACAGGTGGCTGGGAATGCTGTGGAGTCTTCCCTAGGCCACCTCCCCATGCCCCACAGGAGGCACTGTGGACCACACACTGCGTGTGGGCCACCCTCACGGTGGGGATCGACGAGGACCCAAGGTCAGAAGTGAGGAGGGCCATCGCAACCCCACACAGGAGGGCAGCATGTCTAAGGCATGCCATGGGAGGCTGGCTCTCCGGCGTGAGGTCACCTTGCATGCGGAAGGCCCCCAGGTCCGTGCACAACCGCCCAGTGCGGGCCTACGGTACGAGCGAGGCGCGTGGGATCCAAGCCCTAGGAAGACAGCCAATGAAACTTTTAAGGCATTACTATTATTTTTTGGGTTAGCAGACCTGTGAGTTTTCCATAATTAGAAAGCAACTGTTGGAATTTTCACTTCTAATGTTTACGATCTGACTCTTCAGAATGAAATCTCGAGGAGCGAGATTTGGCACCCAAATTAGTTCTCACAGTTGACTTAAAGCCCCTTCCCCGTCAACCCAACTGTTCCAAGACTAGGACAACTAGTATCATTTATGTGGATGTCCAGATTTCTCAGATGCCATTATAGCATTAGTAAGGACGCCGACTACAGATACAACTTCTGGAAGCTGAAGCCAAGAGTACTTTCCTTCAAGCCCGCCCCAAACCCAAAGCAGCGAGCAGAGGCACGAGGCCAGACCTGGATGTGGCCGTAGCCAGGGCCCCCAGGTTGGAGGCTCAGGGCCGCCTTTGGCCCATCATCTGCCGACCTACCGGTTTAGGGGACTTCCCTAAAATCTGCCCAGACAGCATTTCCCACCAACTTCCTGACACAATAGGCCCACTGCTTCCAAAACAAGGGACAACAGCCTAACTTAGAGAGGCGAGGTATCCTTGTGCAATTTAGGCCAAGTCCAGTGGGGAAGACACTTTAAAATTAGAGAATCTCTGGGCACAATGATTCCATGGAAGCACAATGATATTTTTTTTCCCCTCAATTCCATGAGTGGAAAGTGAAGAAACCATTTTCATATGAGCATATTTTTCTCTAAGGAACAGTTAGGAAAATGCTGATGTGGTGTCTCAATACATTTTACTACAATGCCATCAATTACATAAAAACACAATTAAGTCACTGTTTCAAAATCCTTAAATATTATTCAGCCAAAACCCAAAAGGACATTTTCAGTGTTCTCTGGTCATTATCTAAGAAGCCGCGTGCGGTAGCCAGCCCCCTCGGCCGCACTCTGCAGGAGCTAAACATAGCTAACACAGCTAACACAGTCACAGCGCCTCTCCGTCCTAGTTGCCGAGCTATCGAAGCATCCTCAGGTGACAGGGACGCCAAGGGGAGCAACCTTCCGCAGCCCAAGCACAGAGCCAGGCTTTAAATCACTCCATGCCTTCGACAGTTGGGTTCAGGCAGGAAATGACCATGAGAACCTGGGCTGATATCTTTCCAATTCTGGACCTCGGCTCTCGTGTCCATCGAACGAGGCCGTCAGTCCAGCTGACTGTAAAGGGTCTCTGATCCTGGGAACTTAATACCTATTTTCTGTCATCCTGGAAATGTGAATAAAAAGGGCCCTAAGTCTGAGATTCACACTGGGGATTCGTATCCTTTTTTAGATGCCTGGGGACACGCTTAGCCCCTGCGAGGCAGGAGGAGGGGTTGCCGGCCGTGATTCTGGATTACCTAAGTTCTGACAGCCAGCTAACGTCACGAGCACACTCCCACGTTGCTGTGGGAAGGGAAATGCGTGCAACCTTTTTGGAGAACAATTTGGATATTTATCATTTTGCTCCCTGAACATACCCTTCCGGCTAACAATCCCACCTTAAGGACTGGATCCCGCAAGGGATGTCAACGGCAGGGCATTACCGCACAGGGAGGACGCGAGACGCCCCATGTGGCCGCACCAGCCGAAGGGATGACCGGGAGCGAGCCAAACGTCCACCCGGAAGGGACATTCATTTGCTGGAGTCAATGCCACCCTCAGAAGGCTTGAGGTGGCTCTGTGTCACATCACAACATGTAAAACAAGGAACACAACACGACAGGGTAGAATGTGGTCACTGGGAGATGGATTTTGCCACCATCTTCTCGTGGAACTGTAACGCAGATGGCAAAGTTGAAAGAATTTTACCCACATACCCACCCACCACCTAGATTCTAACTTTAACTTTTTCCTTTACTTGCTTTATCACATATGTGTCTATCCATCCATTTGTGTGTCTTCATTTTTGGATGCGTGTCAAAGCAAATCACAGATATCGGAGATACATTTTTAGTGGCAGAGAGAAAGGTACAATGTAGAGTGTATGTGTGCATTCATGATTTTAAAGATCTAAGAAGATATACCGCGGGCTGGGAACAGGGCTTGCCCCTCGGGAGGGGAGCTCTCGTTTAATTGTTTGCCCTTTGGTTCGTCTGGATTTTGTATTATGTGCATTATTGCTTTTTTAATAAAAAAAATTAAAATGCATTTAGTTCCATGAAGGGGAAGCTACTGTCAAACCTTTCAGGGCTCTGTATCTATAGCTTCTGCAGAGTAGCCCCAAACACACAGAAGCCTGTGTGTGTGTATGTGTGTGTGTGTGTGTGCGCACGTGTGCGTGCACGCACGCACACACGTGTGTGTGCATGTGTGCATGTGTGTGTGTGCCCGCCCACGCCCGGATGCTTTGAGCCTTCGGAGTGAGAGTGATGCCTGCCTCTCGTGAGATCTCACTCCATGTCACTTTCTCATGGAGCTGAAATGTCAGGATGGGGGCAAGTATCTTATGGAGACTCATTATTTAATTTCCATGCAAGCAGCCGGAGAAGGCTGCGTGTTTGCTGCCGTTAGAGAACACAGAGCACATGGAACCCATTAGGGACCGGCAGTCCCTCTGCATAAGGCTAGCTGTGCTGAGTGCCCGTGTCTCAGCCTCACTTACTGTAAACATCTGTGCAACTTCAAATAAATATCCTCCCAGAATCTCATGCAGCCCTGAGTCCTGCTAGAAACCCTGAGCAATGAGGACGAGTATGCAAGGGCCAGGGAAACCCAAAACTCCAGGAAAGAAGTACGGCCCTGCCTTAGAAACGCTGCAGGAGGTATCCTGGAGGGGGTGTGGCCGTCCAGAATGGGACTTCCTCCCGACAGCACTCAATCAGGCTGCTGAGAGACGCCGGTTTGGTTTCTTAAAAGCAGCAGCAGACGAATAAAATGCCATAAGAAAACATACACAATTATCATGATCACGTTGAGCAGTACTGTGGGCCAAACATTTAAAAAAAAAAAAAAATTCTACAGCAACACTTGCTGTATTCAGCCGGTTCCTTTCTTTCCTAAGACCTGGTGCTTGGCACGCTAGACTTTGAGCCTCTGGGCCATGAACCGCGTGTCTGCCCACAGCGACGCTCCTCCATAGACATTCTAGACCCTGGGAATCACACTCCACGTTTTAGAGAACACACAATGAAAAACAATACAAATAATTAAAGACGTGATGAGTTATATCAACCTATCAGGATAAATACCTGAAATCCTTCCTTCCCTTGACTTGAAAAGGACCCAGCAGCTTATGAGAGGAGGAAAAATGTAAATTGCTAGCATTCTGCTTATTCTGTTTGAAAACATGCATGAGGCGAGTTTCAAACACTCCCTTTGGTAAGAACAAGACGTGGAAAAAATTATTTCAACCAGGTCACACACCTATGCGCCACACATATACTTACATACGTATATGCATGCACAAACAGGCACACTTACACACACAGTCTATCCATATATATAAACACACACGATCTACATGCAACTGAACCAGGCATTTTACTTAAAGACAACAGAATGCAGGCAATCTGTATTTTATTACATACCTAAAAAAATATTCTGCATGCTACCTAAATCTCAAAATTCAATACACAAGATGAAACTAATTATATGGGGGGGAGGTTGGAAAGAAAGAAATGAGAAAATGAACTATTATATTCTCTTATTTGCTTAATGCCCTCCCTTTCTAGGGTTTCTTCGGACAGTGTTTCTAGTTGTGTCTGCAAACCAATACATCGACTGTCAGATCACTAAGGCGTTTGACAACATCATTTTAGAACCTTTAGTTACTGAGATATCAATAATTAAATGCATTCAGTTCACACTTTGTTCTTGTGGATCCCAGCTATTTATCTCTGTCCTCTGAAGAAGCTAATGGTATAATGGGCAAAACATCAAGAATAATTAAGAAAAATGTTGCTATAAACTCTGTCAGAAGAAATACAACTTTTACCCAGGACCCATCCCCCCAGTACCCACACGTCTTGCTGAAAAATGAAACGATACACCCACCAAACAGGGAGTTTGCTCAGTCTCCACCTCAGAGAATGACCCTGTGGCATCCCCGAGTGGTTCCTCTGCCTGGATGTGTGGGAAAGGCCTGGAAGTGTGCGAGAATCCTGGGCTACGAAATGGGAGGGGAAGGCGGGCAGGGGCAGGTCCTGCCGGCCACCTGGGTGCCTCTACCAGGCCCAGGCTGGTGGGGGCGGCGGGGAGGTCAGGCTCTCTGGGTCCAGCCTGGCTGCCAAGCAGCAGCAGGGCTAACCTGCCCCCGGTCAACCCTGGTCTAACCATCGATGTTTCCGGCTCATCTGCATCATCAGGTGGTCCTAACACAGAAGTTTCGAGAATGTCTTCTTCTAGGACTGGCCAGTTAAATTGTAAGGAACAGGTTCACTGTGCTTTCAGAGCTGGTCGCAAATAAAAAGGGACAAAGTGTTATTATTTTTTCTTACCGGAAGAGTCAGGCCTGATACCTGGGAATCTAAGCTTCCGAGGAAAAGATGCTATCTCAAATCAGTTAACAGTTAATGACAACACCACATACTACTGCAGACATTGTAATTTAAGAATAAAGAATTAGCTGGGAGCTTAGCAAAGGGAGTCAGCCTTGATGAGGCAGCCTCTCAGACAAACCCGTGTCCCCCCATCTGCATATCCCTGCAAAAATCTCTATCTCAGTGGCGCCTACATGGGAGTAGTTTCCACCACTGCCTGCTTGTGTGTGACTTGTTAGTCATCCCCCCGGACGGGTGGCACGTCAACTCCCCCGACGTCTACCTGTAAACTTCAAAGAGCCACACTTGTACAAGTCAATGCTCCTGTATCTTCATTAAATTATACAAGCCTCCCAATCTTTGTAAGCAAATTTATTACACTGAGCACGGATATCTTGTTATTAATGACAAAGATATGGAAAACGCGGGATTAAAATAAGCTACCCAAACTTAAGAGGAAGGAACGTTGCAGGAACCGCTTTGTCAGCCCTAATTGTGTAATTACTTCTCGGCTTGGTCACCTAAGCTCGGAGCAAGAAATAAGAGACAGTGGTAATTTCTTACTTCTGAAATGAAGGTGTCAAACTGTCTTGTGTGTTCTGCGTAAGCAGAGCTAAAGTTTACATTTATATCATGTTACCACAATTACAATCTTCCAGAGCACGGCGAGAAATTAGTGGTGGGAGGTCAGCCCTCGCAACAGGCACACCGAAGTGTGCTTGCACAAACATTTATTTAATTTAGCAGGAGTGAAGGCATATCTGCTTTTGGTCACAGTCTCGGCCTCGCTGCTCACCAGTGAAATTGGCCAACTGCTACCGGCAACTTGCATCCTAATGGCAATAAAATAATCTTTAAAACCGGTGTTAATAAAGTGGCTACTAATAATAACTAGCCACTAGATGGCTTTAGATTTTTCACCCCCGGAATAACTGAAGGTGAATTAGTCATGTTTTTTGGGGCTGTCTGCTTACCTGGATAAAAGGCTGGTGTCAAGGCCACAGGTCCAGGTGAGCCCCCCTGGGGAGGGCCCTGGGGTGCCAGCGCACCTGGGACAGGGAGGGCCACAGGGGACTCTGCTCCCTGCCCCCCTTCCAGGTGGAGACTTAAGGACGAAGGCATACAATCCTAGCTTCAGTAACCCCGGCCTTCAGGCAGTGAGAAAAGGACCACATGCCAAAAAAATTTTTTTCACACCAAGTGCTAACCACTCCTCATTCTAATGAAAAATAAGAGAGCAGAGACACACGTAGGAAGAGAAAAAAAAAATGAAATTCCATTATAACTGGCTTCCTCAAGCTCCAGCCTAGGATGTGAGTAATCACAAAAAGTGTAATATCAGCTTTTTCTGTTTTCCTTACACTGGGTTCCTCCTTTATTTCCTTTCAAAGAGGGTCAAGATCTTTTTCTTTTTTTTTAATTCATAAAAGCTGCTTTGTGATTACTGAAAGGTTGGTTTCTCTCTGGAACCGCTCTGCTTTCCATGACAGTCTTAAATTGCGGGGGGGGGGGGGGGCAAAAAATAAGACTCATGAAAATCTCTAAACCGCTAACCTGTGCAGACCTCCAATCTCCTGCCCCACCTCACTTCCAGGCCTTCTGGAAACTTCTAACGGACAGGGGCAGCTCCAAGGGAGCTGGCCGGCACGCACCGGCAGAGAGCCGCAGACGGAGGCCTTGGGAGACGGGCTCCGCGCCGTGAAGTTGGGCCTGCGGGCTCCGGGTGCCTGCCACGCGGGTTCGGGGTGCCACGGCCCCCTGGCCACGCCCTACCGCATCACAGGCCGTGGCTTCCCACCGGTGGCATCCAAATGTAACTCCTCTAATCCATTCCCTCCTCGGCACCACCTCCCAACAGAAACTGCCAGGAGGGTGGGGAGATACAAACAAATGTAGATTCCTGACACGCTGTGTGGTCCATATCCCTCTGGACTCAAATCATCAATGAGCTTTTTTAACAAGTAGTGAAGTTCTGCATAGAAAGGAGCGGGGGGGCGGGGGGGGGGACCGTCAGGAGCTCCTGTCTCCTATCAGTCATGCAGCCCACGCGGGAGGCCGATCCCGGACACGGACAGAGGTGCTCAGAAACATGCTTTCCTGGCAGTTCCTTTTGGCAGGGAGGCGGCTCCGTCCAGGGAAGGCGGTCCTCGCCCCAGGGCATGGGACGCCCAGCATAGCTGCCTTCCAGGCGGAGATGGACAGGTCCCCAACTGCTGGTGGTGGGGGGACAGTGGGAAAGGCAGACCCTGTCAGGCTCATTGCACACAGACAAGAGCCTCCTGGAATCTCCCTCTGCCTTGGAGCTCCCCTACCCATCAACAGAATCAAGAACCCCCAAAACGGTGACCTCGTCCTCCCTCCAAGGGCTAAAGCAGAGAAACATGATGTGTCCCTGCCCTAAGAGAGACTCTGGCTGAACCAAAGCTCCTGAGAAACAGGGATCCTGCGGGAAACACGCACAGAGCAAAGAGCACCCTTCACGAGCTCACCTGTACTGGAACTTGAGGAAACACGTAATATCACCCCCATAGTAAGCCCTTTATTATCTATTTTTGGCACACCGACAAATTAAAAGGGGGCAAGCGTTTCTTTCATAGCTTGCACGAGCTTATTTTTGTTGTCTTTACCATGATTTCCGGTCTGCTGTGCATTGTTTTTTAAAAATTAATCTGCATTCATACGAGCACCTCCCCCACAATCACGGTAATCCTAATTCCCGGTGGAGGGAACAGAAAATGAGCCAGTGAAACTTTCCCACTGCCACTCTGTTCTGCTCGCGGGGGCTGCAAAGGAAGGGAAGCGAAGTCCTCGGGTGAAGACGCATTTTCTGGAAATGTCACAGAGACCCAGGGAGAGGGAAGGACCCACAGTTGCTGGGGACTGGGCTGGAGCCGCACTTGCCCTCTGGCTGTCGCCGAGTGCTCTAGGTCGTGTGTGTCCACCAGTGGCCACCCACCGGGATGTCGAAGCTATCCGGTCCAGCTGTGACAATCTATTGATTTGAACAGACCGTCCATTTTCTGTTTCTAGACCAGAGCACGCCATCCCTGCACAAGAAGGGGAGGCTGTTTCTGAGGGCAGAGTGGCTGAGCACGGGCTGTGCCTCCTTCCCCCGATGCGAAGACACCGCCCAGCCCCACCCCCCACCCCAAACCACCCATCCAGCACCGTTTCTCCCCTGGCAGAGACAACCTCGAGATAGGGATGGACACATGCGCTGCTTTTTCCACCGTGGCCGGGTCTCCCAAAATGAATGCTTCTCATTCACAAAAAGTGTGCACATTGCTGCCAAAGGGCAAAAATTATCCTTCCATGACAAGAGCCTTTGTCATATTCTAACACCATAGTCTAAACACTGGCTCATCCCCCTTGTTCCTGCAGTTGTCAATGAAGTGTTGTGCTCTGTGCCATCTGACAATATAATCATCATAAACTTTATTATTACATCTGGAATTTCATGATATACTCCGTAATGGATTACAAGAGGCCCAGCCCAGAACGCAGCTCCCCCAAACTCTGCCACAGTTCCAGTAACCTAACTGCTTAATAGTCCTGGAATGTATAAACAGTGCTAACTGCTGCATTCCCCACACCGACATGGCAGAAGGAGCCACCCAGCCAGCGGGTTCTGCGAGCAGAAGGCAATCTCCACGCGCCGAAGGGAAAACGTCCTCGTGGGATGTAAACCGAGATCACGTTTTCGGGGGTGATGATGGCAGATTACCCGTAATCTGACGGGATCTGGGGGCTGACGCATGGAGGTTATCGGCTGTATTTGGGAATGGAGTTCCATAACAGAGTTTGCAGGAAACCACCTCCCATCAATACTTGTGCTCGACCTGGTAGGGATTCTGGTGCAGAGAACTGTGATTCGGGGATGAGGAGAAGTGCCATGGTTCACTATTTCTAATGCCATGAGCACTACGATAGGAAGGCAAGGGAAGAGCAGAGGAAAAGCCATCTTTTGCAGGCATGCAATTAGACTGGCTAACACACCCTTCTAATAAGAGAAAAGACAGACAAAATAAAAACCAAGGGTGAAGGCCATGCTCGAAAGTCCTTGAGAGCTGAGGCCACAGATGAGCTTCCTAGGAATGCAGTGCGTTCTCCCCCGCAGCCCCCGCCCAGACAGAGCCCAGAGCACAGCACTCCCCAAATCCAGAAGATGCTACCAGGGGGCACAGGAGCCCATTCCCTTCAAGCCAGAGGAGGTGCACGGGATGGGGAGGGGGCGGGGAAAGGACAGCCCCCCTGGACCAGCACAGAAGCCCACAGGGCTCTCCCTCCCTCTTACTAACTCTAACCCAAACAGTCCCCTTACCCAGCAAATCCTTGGCTAAACCCCTGACATGCTCTCTTTTAAACCTTCCAGGGACTACCACCGAATGTGCTGTTCGCCACCAAACACACACAAAAAACCACCTTCCCAATTTCCTCCCAACTTGGCACCCACAGGCCACAGGGCTGAGCTCAGAGGGCACGCAGGAGCGGACCCCGCACCCCTGTGTGGCCCGAGCTGCAGACCATGCCCCCGCCCCCGTCCCCCGCCCCGGACAGCCAGAGAGCCGACCCAGGGACCACCTGTGACCGGCCAGGCTCCCTTCACCTGGGCCAGCGAGTTCCCGTTAAAAATGGCCCTGCCATCCACCTCGGCCAGGTTCCCGCACGAACGCTAATAAGTACTTGTTTGTTGAACTGAAAAATCATTACCGCAGAACACGTCAAGTAATGAAAGATGTTTTCCTTGGAGAAATGTTAAATACTTCACTTCTTTCCCAAGGAATGAGTACATGTGTTTCCAAATAATACCTTTCTCCCTCCCCGCCCACACCGCCTCAGAAAGTCTGGAGCTCCAGGACCCAATTTGAACAGACTCGTGTTGCATGGCTCTAAGAACCAAGAACATGCTGTTATTTTATTTATTTTCCTCTGCCCAGCTGACTACGTGTTTGTTCTATTACTTATTCACCTAACCATCTCAGTAGGAACCTCGGTCACGTAGCAGAGCGTCCGCACTGCCTTACTATTTTATATAGAAAAGCTCGAGAAAAAAACACTACCGCCACCTCATACATTACAGCGATGGAGAATTCACTGATATATATGGAAGAGCCATTTTACTATAGGCCTAGAGCAAAAACAAAGGCAGGAAATGGAATGCCAAGGGCGGGGGGGGGGGGGGGGCGGGACACTGCACCACATGGAAAGCTCTGGTAAAGGGTCTTCTCCTCCTGCAAAGATGAATCCTTGCCCCACCCCCCGCCCCTTCCCAAGTTTCTGTTAGGCAGAGGAGTCATGACAACTCCATCTTTGGTGTTCTGGGGTCTTTTAAGCGTTATTTAGAACATCTTTACCTCCAGGGAATCACACTGGTTAATTTGGGCTTTCTTTTTCTTTTTCTTCCCCCCACCCCCTCCCCGCCCCGCCATGGCATCTTAAGGCTTCCAGCAGCAGCCGAGGGTCGGGGCCAGGTCTGCTCTGCGTCTCTGGCACCCGAGCTGAAAAAACCCGAAACGACTTCCAGGTAACCTTGTCTCGTGGAACTGCAAGAGGGACAAGCGTGTCCCCTGCATAAAACACTTGGCTATCATGTGTACGTGGGGGCTGGTGGATTCCCACGATGTCTTGCCGTGACGTGACTTGGAATATGGTGGCTCTATCCTGGCATGACCCCAGAGACACGGGCGACCCTTTTGTGTCTCCCCTTGCTTCTCATAGAAGCAATAATCCAGGAGCAGAGACACTCCAATTGTGGCCAAAATGTACACTCGCCAAACCAAAACCTCCCCTCCCCCCCCCGCCCCGCCCAGGGTCCTCAGCCTCCCGTTTATTTTGTGGGACGCTTAAAACAGATGCCAAGGGTTACCTGGGAGAACAGGAAGAAGCACCACATCCTCACCACAGTCCGCCAAAAAATGACCTGCATGAACTTCTCAAAACTTAAAGACTTTCCTACACCCCCCGACATTTTTTTTTCCTTTTTTAAGGGGAAGCAAATTTCAACCTGATTTCACTAGCACTGAAGGTTGATGTTTTTTACCTGTGATTTCATAAATCTACCATAAATGTGGTTCCCAGGGAACGCGCTTCCTCTGCCCTCCCCTGATGAGCCGCCACATTTTGGAAGCGTCTTGGTTGACATTAGGCAACGTGCTTTCTCAGCAATTATCTGTAACGGGGAGATGACAACTGTAAGGATTTCTCTTAAGAGGGCCAAGAGGAATTACCTGACATCTCAGGGAGGCGCCCAAGCCTGGGCCAGGCCTTCCCCGGTCGACACTGGCCTCCCGGCCCCACAGTCCCTTGCGGGTTATGAACAGACACGGCCCAAGAAAATGTCAACCTTCAAGTACAACTGCTAGGAAATCAGGAAACTCCAAGTGTGACTGGAGAACTCAGAAGGCCATGAAGGGACACTGGCTCAAGGACCCAGGTAGCAAGCAGAAATCAAAGTCATCTGTTCCCTGGAGGTCAAGTTCTGAATAGCAAAGCTTCCTCCAACCACCTGAACAGGTGAGAGCACTGCAGAGGCTCCAGGAAATCTGGCAGGTGCTTTTTCTTATCTGGGTATCTCCCTCTCTCTCTCTCTCTCTCTCTCTCATACACACACACACACACCCCAAAAGGCCAGTGTCATGTCACCCCTAGGGGGCTCCCAGTGCACTACGGAAGAAGGAGGACGTCACACCCCAGGGTGCAGCCCCGGGGACTCCCTTGGGATGCCCCACAAGAAATCCGCAGGGCTGTCGCATACAGGGAGCAGAGGGATGGAGTTCCCCGTGTTCCCATCGGGTGCATCCTGAACGCGGCGTCCCAACTAAAAAAGCGTCGCTTTCTTCCTTCTCATGAATTCTAATATTCAAGCCTTTTTTCCTCCTGCTAATTTTAGTAGTCCTGCTATTCTTTGGGAAGAGAATGGTGTGAAAAATCAAGCATAGTATCCAAAAATAAAAGAGTAGATCTGTTTCAGGGCTTGCAGCATATTTAACTGAAAAGCAACTCCAGATATGCCACTTTCTATCTAGTCTTTAATACGTTTTCCAATTTCTCCAGAATATTTTAGCTTCAGAAAAGGCAAGGATGACTTCCTCATCTATGAATATTTTTGAGACTGAAATGGGCACCCGAAATTATTTCCAGACTGTAACTAGGAGGGTCTCCTCAGAACGGGATGCCAGGTTATCACTGGGGATGGAAGTCACCGACGCGCTTTGTGGGGCCACCCCAAGGTGGATTACAAATGCTCCTTCGGGAACTCAGAGCATGTGCCCTTTGGAGCGTGTTCCCAGGCAGGTGAGCTGCTCCAGAGCTCTCTCCACACAGCCTGTAGGTAGACCGTGTGGCCTGCTTGCCAAGCCTTCTCCCTTCTTTAAAAAAAAAAAAAAAAAAAATTCTTGTCTTGTCTAAGAAATTCAGTTCCAACCCAGCAGAACTGGGGAAGGACATGTGGTCCAGGTCAGCAGGGCCCCTCCGGTCTGAGGCTCTCCTCAAGAGCCTAACGTGACAGCCCGAGGTGGCCCAGAGGACAGAAGCAGGGATGTTACCTGAAGACCCCAGCCCATGCCTCCTCCAGCCAGGGAAGCCGGACCTCTGTGACAGAAAGTTAGAACTCTGTGTCAAGCCCTTCATGCAAACAATAAATACGACTTCTGCTCATAATCGGACTTTTTTCCAGCATCGTCTTTGAATGTTGAACCTTTTTCAATTAATTAAAAACTATGCACTGCTGAGTGCATATTTTATCTGCTCTCAGCTGCTTAAGTGTCTAGAAAAGACCAGGCAGTTTTTCTTTCTTTCTTTCTTTCTCTCTCTTTTTTTTTTCCAGGCAACCCAGAGCAAGTACTTGCAAGGGTCATATCTTTTTAATTATCTTTTCTCTCTTTGATTAATTATTCCGTCTGACAATAGCGTGTTTCTAATGCTATTCACCTGCCTTTGATGATTGACAACTTTTCTGTCTGATTCAGAGCAAACAGCTGCTACCACAATCTCCTAGCAACCCGGGTGTGATGGATGAACCCCCAAGATGGATGGCTGCAATAAATCATGTCTCCAGCCATAAAACTGAGAAAAGGGGATAAGAAGGAAAGCGAACAAAAAACAAAACAAGGTTTCTTCCCATGAGTGCGCTCCGTTCCTTACCAATTATACCTGAAATGGACTTTGCACCCATTAATAGCAAAGTTTTTCTAATCGGTAAAAATGGGAGGATGCCGTTTGTATCAAAGGTGTGTTTACAATGGTTCCTGCAAATGGGCACTTGTACTCCCAATTTCCTCCAACAGCGGCCAAGTGCAAGGGCAGAGGACCAAAGTTTTCCTTTCTTCCGCAAAGTCTCAGTGAGAAACAGTATCATCTTTTTTACAGTCAGACGCAAATCCAGGCACCAACTAAGGATATAAATCTGATTCTACCCAATTTTTGGCATCAGCTGGGCAACACCTAAAAGTGAATCCTAAGTGATCCTCATGTGCAAGGCGCTGGGAGGCTGATAAAGTTATTTCAAAATACACACACACACACACACACACACACACACACACACACAAAGTTGCCTGGACTCGGTGAGAGAACAAGCCACCTTTCTGCGTCTCTCCTGTTCGTGGCAGATGCAGGCTTTCTACGTGTCAGGGAAAAGTTTGTCCCAGAAGCAGCAAGAGATGCAAGATAGGAACATCCAGCCCTTCCGCCAATTCCTGATTCTCATTTCTTTAGATAAAAAACGACCGCAGCCTAACTTTCTGTCCCATCAATTTTTTAAATTAATGTCCACACTCTAAGCCATACAAGGAGCCCTAAATTTAATTAGCAGACCCAAATAAAGTCACATATTTAATAGAATGCCTGCCAATTAAATTTGCACTATCGGGGCTCTCCTGGTGGAGGAGACCGGAGCAGGAAGGCCAGCGGTTTCTTTTCCTTTCTCCACCGGGAAAGCAGGCAGCCGAGGCCTCCGCAGTAGAACAGGCAGCCAGGCTGGCTCGCGCTGATTCTCCCAGCAGCTGGGGGCTCCATCCGTAAGCCAGCCTGCGTCCCTAACTACTTCCAGTAGGTGGGGGTGTCCCGGAGCAGAGCTCAAGGGTGCAAAAGAAACAAGTGATTAGCCGGCCCGTGGAGGGGCCTGGAAACAGCTGTCCACATCAGTCCTGGTGGGGGTCTGCCGGGGCCTGCGAGGGGGACAGAGTGCAGACACAAAAGGGGAGGAGGCCGCTGGGAGCAGGGGCAGGGAGCCACAAAAGATCATTTTTTATCTGAAATATTCCTGAGACGTGGAAGTCTGTTTCTTCATCCTCACACTGCTAACCAAGCCAACCAGTCTTTTTTGAATAGTTATATTGTGCTATGCTTTTCAGATACAGATTTTTTTTTTAAGCATGTCACAGAGTTTAAAAAATCAGGCAAGGGTCCTGGCTTTGGCAACTACGGTCCTGTTTATATTTTAGTGTTTCATACGTGACTGCCTCTGTTGGGGGAAGTGAGAGGGGGAGAGAGAGAGAGAGAGAGAGAGAAGTTGCCTGTTGGCTTTAGTGTAAATCACAGATCCTTCATTTTTCCCTTGGAAGAATGTCCTTGGAAATTATTCAAAATTAAAATCTCTCCCCCCTTCCTATTTTTTTGGGGGGGCAGGGGTGTGTGTGTGTCTTCCATATTGTAAATGGGAGGGCTCCTGTCTGGTCAGCAGCAATGAGAACCCAAGGCCAATCAATGGACACACACACACACACACACAGGCCCCTACCCTGCTCCAGCTCGTCCGACTCTCAAGTTACAGGTTTACACGGCAAGTCTAAATAATATTCAAAATGATAAATGGCACCCTGAGCCCAGCATCCACCATCAATCTTTCCTTAAGGAACATCCATCTTCAATAACGCATGTTTGAATCATGTGAAGCCAGGAGCCCTGAGATTCATTCCTACCCCTCACAAGCCAGGGTGGCTTGAACGATACCTGTCAGCCCTGGTTGGCTGTGGCTGCTGTGTTCCTCGACTACCAAAGGGAAAAAACGGAAGGAAAAGGAGAAGAGGAAGGGGGGGGGGGGTGGAGAGTCAGAAGAGCGTCAAAGGCCGAACAGTGTGGTTTAGCAGCTAATATGAAAGAACATAACCTCTTCCGTGCCTCTGCCAATCTTGCGCCCGCCACGCCACACACCCAGACAGCCATCCGCACACAGAGCAGGCTCTCGCCTCTCCTCACCCCTGCCTCTCCTCCCTCCTCCCTGTCCCTCTTCGCCAAATCAGCAGCCTCTCTCTGCAAGCCAACGGTACAGGACTGGGAGGAGGAGAGAGCATCACATGGACTGGGCTTCCCTCCCCTCCCCGTCGTCTGGCTGGGGCCCATATGATAAATGACATATGTCATTCTGTCAGGAGGGAAGGGTGGGTCAGTGATGTATGACTCTGCTGAAAAGGAAATCGACTGTTTGGCATGGTGCAGCTCTTCTCCACCAGGATTTAGTTCCAGAACTCTGAAATGAATTCTCCGACGTTTCAAGTGCATACTTAGGGCAGGCTGATGGGAGGCCTGGGGAAATCGTACTTTATCCTCCCCCTGCCCTTCCAATGGCAAAAAAAAAAAAAAAGAAAGAAAGAAAGAAAGAAAGAGAGAAAAAAAAAGAAAAGAAAAAGGAAAGAGAGAAAGAAAGAAAGGGGGGGGAAAAAAGGGGGGGGAAACCAGCAAGGTTCTGCCCCAAATACCTGGAAAAGGCCACACGGGTGTCAAAGTCCCTAGCAGTCATACACTGTGGGTTATTAAAAATGTGACTTGGGAAGGGGGGGGGGAGAAAGAAAAAGAAATCCAGTGGAGAATAAGGTTCGTCCTTTTATTTATTTATTTTTTAATGGCAAAGGGCTGACACAAAAGCAAGATAAAAATTAGCATGTTTGAAGTAATCGTCCCGCAGCTTGACATCTGCATAGTAAATTTTAAAGGAAAAAAATGTGTCAGACAGCCATGAGCCGCTTCACCCTCCCCCCTTTCATTAGCTCACTGCCAGGGTGGCACTGCTGAACCTCATTACGGCAAGAGGATTTATGAAGCTGAACCCAATGGCAAAGAAAAGGCATCTGTCAATAATTGTAGGGAGCTGCACTCACAGCTTTGAAATCTCATTAAGTATGCAGTTATCAGGCATAAAGATCAAAAACATTACTCAACTCCGACAGAATCTTATGGAGGAACATTAATTAGCAACAGGCCTACAGTACAAAAAAAAAAAAAAACGGGAAAAAGAAAAAAAAAAAAAAAAAAAACCCACAGACTTCCTCTCACACCTGCCCAACCCACAAACCTAAAGCAACACTCCCCCTCCCGCCCGAAAAAAAATAATTCCAGGCATCTGAGACTGATCAAGAACATGAAACGGGAGAGAGACGCACACAGAAAGAAGAGGGAGGGAAGGGGTGAGCGGCGGCAGGGAGGGAGGGAGGGAGGGAGGGGAAGGGGGGGAGGGCGGGGAAATTCGGTTGAGAAAGGCTTGGCTGTGAGAAGAGAAAAGGAAGAAGCTGTCAAATTTGAGAAGGATGTCAGTGCTGGCCCTGATTACAGGGGCCTATGGAGTTCTCAGACCTTTTATCATCCTCGCCATCAAAACCAGCCCAGCTCACCGCAGGAGGGCTGATGGCGCGGCCTGGCCGAGGGTCCAGCAAGGAGGACCCTCTTACCTGGCAGGCAGGATGCCGTGGGCCCAGCGCCCAGGAGGCAAGCCCCGCCAGGCCTTCTGCAGCAGCACCCTGCTCTCCCCTGGCCTGGTCTGTGCCCAGCTGACCAGAGCCATGGCCAGGGCCAGACCCAGCTCTGCGGGCCCAGGGCACGGTCTGGGGACTCACGGCTGTCACTGTCCATCTGACCGCCATCTGAAAAACACCCTGATCTTCCTCCAAAGAGACTCTGGCACCCCCTCTCACACGTACACTTTCTCTCGTTTGATTTCTGTATATGACTGATTCGTGTGCTTAGTGCTTACGACACACTGCAAAATAAAATACAAGTGTGGAGGATTCCCATCCTGACTGTAAAGCCAACTCTGGGTCCGGAGGCTTCATGACCTTTGCAGCACACGGGACAGGGTGCAGTTGGGGACAGAAGTCAAACTGACTCCAGGATAGCCACGGAGGGAAGAAAAAAAAAAAAATCAAATGACATGCTTCTTCAGCCACCACATTTCCCACCTCCAGCAAGCTACCCTGGCAAGAATAATTGACACATGTTTGGAAACCTCCCACGAGGATTATGTGCACGGGGTCTCAGGCAAAGTTCTCTCCCGTCCTATGCTGGCCTGCATCCAGGGTAGGCGCACCAAGGCTTGGGGACAGTTCTTAAATACTGCCTAGGTTCTGTCCAACGGGCAACCGCAGCCAAACTCCTTGGCACATGGAGCCACAGTCAGGCATGGCCCCCAAGGTCCCCTGTGAAAGGTGGAGAATAATAACAGTAGTAACAAGAAAGCCGTTATTCTGTACGAATGTCCCTGCACTTACAGCAAGGTGGCCTTCTCTGTTACCCATGAGCACACGCTCGAAGGTGCTCTCGCGTGCCAGCTCTAACACACACACACACACACACACACACACACACACGGGCGCGCACGCGTGCACACACATGCACACAAGGCACTTCCCATAATCCCACACCATGAGAAAACCTTCAGAACAACACCTCTTTTGATCTGAAACCCCTGCTATCACTCTTCTCGGAGCATCTCTTTCCCTCCTAGGCCACCCTCCTCTTACCTCGTTTTGTGGCCGTTTCCGGAGCGCTTACCTCTCTCCTCTACAGAAGAGAATGGTCACCTTTTCTAATTAGCCACATCTTTAAGGAAAAGGGCATTAAGATTCCTAGGCAACCAGCTTGGAGATCTCTCCAAGACAAGGCCCATCCCTTCCAATAAATGATTCTCCTTTGGAATATCAATGAACACGGCTCCAATAAATGGTCACCTATGACCAAAACGAGTTAAGAATACTTGTCTATAAAGCAGACTTGACAAGAAGGAATTTTAGTAGTAGTGTTACAATAAGGTGTTTATATTTTTTATGTGCTTACCATATTACCTTTATTATGTGTAACATCAAAGTGATTATAGCAATTACATCTAACAGAATTAATTACAGAACTTCCCGTCATTCCAGGATACATAATGCATTAGAGGTAAGCCAAAGAAAGAAAGCATCTTGACTGTACTAACTATTGTTGGTATGTATTTCCCCCAGCAGCAAATGCCAAAGCAACGGCAGCTTGCAGGAAGAACAGGGTAATGGAAACTGAGAGGCTTAATAGGAAATGAGGTATATTTTCTTTAAGTTAAGTAACACCTTTGCCTAATAATATGTTGGTGCTATTGGACATATAAAATCAATTTCATTTTTTTAAGTGTAAATCTTTAAAAGGCGCTAGTTAATCCACCCAACCAACGTTACTACATAAAGGAGAAAGCACATGGGTGAAAGACTTACAAGTCTTTACGTATGCAAAATAAATTCACTCAAGGCTTCATTAATATTAATTTAAATTCAAAACCCATTTACATTAAATTGTTCATTAAAAATTGCCTATTTTATGCAACATGCATTTCTCAAAGAACTCAGAGGAAACTGAATACATAGGACTAGATTTAATGATGGGAATGGAAAAATCAAAAGTAAATGAATTTGAGTCATTTCACGTATATTACCAAACAGCGCTTTGCTCTCCATTAAGGACAGGTTCCACTTTGAGGAACAAACAAGCACTCAGAGTATTTTGCTTTCTGTCACTACAGACTTGTGGCCACGACCTTCTGGTCTACCAAAGACTAAGAAGAAAACAAGAAGCACTGGTGGGATGAAGAGGGCAGCCAATCCAAACCTGGACTTGGGAAGGGGCCAGGTACCACCTTCAGAATCCCAGCTGAATTCAAAAAGCATTGAGAGTTAGGCTTGCTTTTCAAAAAAATGGACATTAGCTAGCATTTGCCAGTGCCCCTCTTGGTTGAGAATGAATAGTTTCCCTCTCCCCTGAACTCCGCCCCCTGCAATGTTTTCTTCCCAAAGCAAGGGGACCAAGAATATGATGACAAGGAGTTGGTAAGTTCCTTGCTTTGGCGCCCTCCCCCTGAAGACAATCTGAACTTACACTGTTTCCCCAACAGCTGTTCTGGATGAAGAAAACACAGTCATAATTAATAACATGTGTCCTGACAGTATGAATTAATAATTTATCATTAAGCCCAAACAAATTGAAATTATTCTTCAAGAACCACACCTTTGCACATCTGAGAAAACAAGGTAAGAAGATGATGGAAAAAGTCCAGGTAACGTGACCTTTAGAGAAATGCTCCCCCCCACCACCAATACATCTCTTGGGCCACTCTTGTTGAAATATTAAAATAATTTACAGAATTGAAAGTAATTAAACCCAAGAATCTAAGTGCTGATCAAATCAAGTGTATGTGCTTGAAATGTCTTCTTTTTTAAATGGGGCTTATAAAATATTCAATATTTGGTCAAGGACACTATGTAATCTTTCTAATAAAGATTCCTAAACCTAGAGTATGACAGTTGTTCATGCAAGTGGTCGTAAGCAGATTAGACTCTATTACTGTCTCTCCCTTTTTTTTTTTTAATTTCCAAAAACGCATAGCATTATTCTGGTTACAAACAGTAAACTGAATTTTCACATCCACATCTAATATAATTGTTTACCAATGTTGAAAAATTAGAGAAAGCTACCAAGTCTATGTATCCGTTCCTTGCAATTCAGGTAAAAAAAATAAAAAAGATAAAAAACTAGAAGAAAAAAAAATATTCATAGCCATTGTTTAGTAGGATTTAAAAATTAATTTAATGACTAACTGCAAATACTGGAAACTAGAATTAATCTGTCTGGATTTTTTTTAAAGGCTTACAGACATTTAAATGCATGTATCGGGACACTTTATCAACCTAACATAAAATTGTCATCTTATCTTATTATATGACTATTTTATGCATGTGTCAAAGAATTTAAAAATGACTGCCTGTCTATTGAGTCTAATTACAACTGCACATTATCTGTCTAGATGTACCAGTCCATATCATTGTTACCAAATACAATATATTGTATTCACCTTTCATTTTTAACTTCAGAGAAACCACAATTTGGAGCATAACTAAAACACACACACACACACACACACGCACACGCATACACATGCTGCCGTGAACACCTGAGAGGGTCCGGGGTAAGTGATGGCATCGCTCTGGGCTGCCGTTTCTCTCCATGGGCTGTGGGAAAATGCTACAGGAGTGTTACAAGACAGCTTCTTTGAAAGAAAGGCCCATCGACCTAACTGGGCTGCACACCAACACAGAAGGGGGGCAGAGGGACACACACCCTACTTCTTTTTTATTTTTCTTTTCTTTCTTCCTTCTTTTATTTATTTACTTTATTTTTTTTTTTTTTACTACCGGACCAAAGCTATTTTTATAGTTTGTCCAGTGATAGGCAGGAATAAGAATAGGCCGGCAGAAAAGCCTCGCAATCTGCACTCAGAATAACTGTGACCTGCTCATGTCCCTGGATGAACATGGCTGTTGTACACCAGGACAGGGACTCTGCTCCCGTCCCTCCTGCTCCCCTGCCTGTGACCGCAGCCCTCGCCCCAGCCTGGCTCTGTCACCACCAGGGTGGAAGGGGAAGCCCCCAGCCCCAAAACAGTGCAGGAACTTTGCCCTCAAGAAGGTGATCCTTCTCCTTCCAGAAACCTCAGGAGTGGAGGTGGGGGTGGGGGGGCGTGGGGAGAGGAAGGAAGGTCTTTGATTCTGGGACCTCACCTGGGCTTTTCCCGGGCGTCCCCATGGCCCTGAGCAGTCACCTTTCATTCTAATCGCCTTACAAAACAATCTTTGGTAAAAAGAGGGAAAAGGCAGGCGTGTGAGACAATTTGGGGAAGAGCTGCTGGTACGCAAGTTATTGACTATCGCTCGCTCATGAGCGTACTCAAGGCAACGCCGAGAACAAAATGACAACATCCACCGCTCACAATCAACTGTGGCCCTGGAGAGCACTGAAGCCCTAACTGACAGTTGTCAAGATAATGGGGGGCACAGCAGCTGATTCTGGAAGATTCCCTCCCCTAGGTGGATGTCCAGGGGGATAGTCTTGCCTCCCACCCTCTTTGTTTTTCTCCTTCGTCTTCTTGATTTTCTTTTTTAAAAGGTGCATTGTTCCTCCCATGTTGTAGAAAAATTGGTGGGGGTTGGGGGGATGGGTCACAGAGCAGCCTGAACCAGTCATCTTGTCACCTTGCCACAGGGCAGAGTACCTGTCCAAAGGAGAAATGTGTGGCAAGCTTGAGAGCAAATACATTCCCAGGGCTAACGCCGAAATGCCTTCCTGAAGGCTCCACGTGCCTCCGACAGAGAAGAGGAGCTGCCCCGTGCATGGACGAGCCTTACCAAGGCCCGGACGGCCAGACATGGACAGCACCATGCCCCTACCCTTTAGGCAAGCCCACACCCACAGGCGCTGTGAACCACCCCCTGCCTTACCACTGCAAGCCCACCCTGCCCCCAGGGCCCCACGGCGATCTGGAACACCAACAGAACCTAAGGGGTTCCGAACACTTACAAAAATCAAGATGTTTAAAGGTTTCCCCTCTTGATGTGACCACCCAAGAACTCCTTGTAAGAGTATTCTCTTTCAGCGACTAAGACTCGAAAGGTCAATGGCAAGTTGTTGTTCACTGAGGACTTTTTTTTTTTTTTTGCAAGTTAAGGCAATTTTTTTTTTTAAAGATTTTAAAGTCCCTCTCCCCCAGAAAATGGATGTGAATGGATAAAATGTTATCTGCTATGAGATACTGCTCTCGTTTTTTTTGTTTTTTGTTTTTTTCTGGGATCTTCAAAGAATACTTGTTTTAAAAAAAAATCACGCCCAGGTAAGAGTCCCATTTCGAGCAAGGGACAATGGTCATTTCGCCTGAAGGACAGGGGCCTCTCCAATCCTCCTCCTCTGAGGCAAAAACATCTGGCCGGCAAAAAAATGTATGGCCCTTTGGAATGACACGCCTGGAGAAAGGACACTCCTGCCCAGGTTTCTCTTCGGCAGGTGAAGAAACATCTCTCTCCCTTTGAGAACACACAGGCTTAAATACTATCCCAGCAAAATTTCTAACAAAAAAAAAAAAAAAGAAGAAGAAGAAGAAGAAGAAGGAAGAAAGAAAGAAAGAAAGAAAGAAAATCCTAAAGTACAGAAATACATCTTTTCAGGGATTCTTGGAGGCTGCTCTGGCCTTCTGGAGAGCAATGTTACATTTGGCCTAGATATGAAAACTGTATGCACCTGTGTGCTAGGTCTGCACTCTTCCAAGCTCTCAGCCCTTTGTGGTTGTTATTCTACCCCAGACCATTAAAAGGGCCCTAATTCCTATGACATGATTATCCAGGTACCAAAGCCCATTTGTCACCTGCAGAAGAAAATTGAGTTAATGCACAACTAAAGGCAGCCAGGACTGTGTAATATCAACTTGATTACATCAAACTAGCTGCAAACCTAATTCTGCTGGATGACACTGCGTCGAGCTTGTCATCTCCAATCATTAAAGCTGTCAGGAATCCATCAGGTTTACAGCTAATTAGGTGAACACTAATGAAGCTGGCAAAACAACTTTTCTTTTTTTATGGCTGAGCGGACCTTTCAGTTTGGAGGGGAAAAAAAAATTCTCGAGTATTCTCAAGGTTGCTGGGGACTGGATTTCCAGTTACCAATCAGCAGACATCTTTCTTTTTCCCACTCTCTATCAGTGCAAAGCAATCAATTTGCCATCACTCCCAGGATGCCACAAAAGCAGGCATGAACCTTATAACTTGCAGCTGTGAGAACTAAAAACAGGAGGTGGAAAAAAATGGGAAGTTTCTCCTGCACCCAAACCAACCAACAAACAAAAACCTCAGGCAGTTCACTTATTGGCCTGCGCATACTTAGCGATGGCCTAAATGTGGAACGTTTTTTTTTTTCTTTTGGTTTTTTTGTTTTGTTTTGTTTTTTTCATCCCTCCCCTCTTCTTAAATAAGTAGCCCTTCAGACATTCTCCACCCCCTCCTCACGCGTCCATTAGGCAGAGGCATTCTGATAAAGTAAATCCAAAACCAGGGTATGGGAAAGAAAGAAAGCACTCAGGCTGCCAACTTCTGATTGACCATTAAGCTATTGATGAATGTGCCTGTCAGGAGAGAGACAATTAAATCAAATATGAAACAAAGTCGTTTTGACGGGTCATTTTGATAGAGCAAAACCATTCTTCCATCTCCTATTAGCCGGGCAGTCAAGTTTTTATATAATGAATATTTCTTAACTGACCTGTGATTTCCTGGCTGGTTTTTTTAAAAGGTGCAAAAGGTTAGGGAACAGGTTGCTTTAAAAAAATAAATAAATAAATAAAATCGACAGTACATTTCCTCCTTCGCTAACATTTTTAGCAGAAAGTTATCCTAGAAGAGTCTCAGATTGGCAAGGTGGAGGAGAAAAGATGAAGCAACCGTAGAGAGTTCTAAACTAAATGTAAAGATGTAATCACATATGGTTCATTTGATTGAGGCACACAGATACCTTAAAATGTGCATCCAAAAGGGAAAGAAAAAATGTAAAAGACTGGAAGAAGCCCAAGACACTCCTACTGCCCAACTTTGTGAAGGAGTCCTCCAAACTTTTAGAGTTTATTTTGGGTAGATAAGCTCATTGCTTGAGCTGGGAATTTAAAGGAGAAGGTGGAATGGGCAAGTAGCATCAGCCAGGAGGTGACCTGAGTGCCAGCACCCTCCCTAGAACCACCGCAGGGATTTTCAAACTTCCAAAATTTGGGTGACACTGAGACAGAGAGCAAAACCTGCAACGATATGTCCCCAAACCACGTCTGTTTTCTTCGAGGATTTTCTTAAGATACGAACAAGAGAGTACATTTTCTGGTAGAAGAAAGAGCGTTCCCTCTGCGTGACCCTGTGTAAGGAGACTCCAGTTCAGAGTGCAGCCAATGTGTGAGCTCCACGGCCAATGTCGGCTCACATGATGGCAATGACCATCACCGTCACCCCCACAGCTGCCACAGGCACTCGGGGGCAGCATGGGCACAACGTCTTCATCCAAGAAGGGAGCCAGGCAATGCCCTGACCCTGCCCTCTGCTCTCCCTTCTTCCACCAAAAGAGAAGAACAGAAAAGACAAGACATGAACCACCACTGAACCCTCCCGTTCAGGCTTCAGGCAGCATCTGAACCTCTGTGCCTCTGAGTGTTACTCATATCAAAATACATCCCGTCCATATGTGGTCCTCTCAGCAATCCGTCCCAAATCCCCAAAGTTGCACTGACAGGGCCCTAGTGACGTCACAGAGCTTGGCCTCACCATTGCGAGTGATTTATTGATGTTTATTGGGAATGAATAGATCAAAGGCAGCAGCATGACGGGCGATCAATCAGTCATCAAATCAAGGGTGGCAAAGGGCCAGAAACCCTTCTTCCAGGCAACATGCCCCCAACTGACATTATTGCAAAATAATGTTATGTGTGTGGGTTTTGTTGTTTTGAATGATGCTTTTTCCAGAAAAGAGGAAAAAAAAAAATCGGCTCAGTCTTAACAGGAGCTGACACTCCTGGCAAAAAAAAAAGGGGGGGGGGTTGAAAGTACAGAGACACGTCCCAGAACTAAGTGCTACGAGAAGATGAGGGTGGGGGAAGCAGTGGAAGGAGGGGTGAGGGTAAGGGAAAACAAACACGGATACAGAGAACGCCAGCATCTAACATTGACTTGACAGTCATCTGACAATACCCAGACCCTGTGCGCTCTGGCTTCCACCGCTTGCCCGCGTTGGGCCCAATAAATGAAGAATCAATCGGATTAGCAGTAAGGTGGCCGAAGGGATCCGCTCGCTCACTCGCTGGCTCTCTTTCGCTCGGCAGACACCGGGCTGTCCCCCGCCGGCCGGCCGCGGGAGGACGCGGAAGGTGTCCCGGGGAACTCAGGTGACCCCGCCCGCCCCCCACAGAAAGAGACCGAAGAGGGCTCCTTCCCATCCCCTCCGCAGCCGTAGAGCTGAAGGGGCAGGGACCCAGCCCGGTTCAGTTGGCCCCGAGCGCGCGCGGCTCCCGAAGTGGGTGCGAGCCCGAGCAGGGCTAGCGCGGCGGGGCGTCCGGGGGGCGCCCGGGACGCGAGGCGGGCACACGCACCCAGAGAGCAGAGCAGAGAGCGAGCCTGGCGCCCCGGAGTTACTCTGCGCGGGCAGAGGGAGAGGGGCGAGGAGTGGGGCGAAGAGCGGGGTCGCCGCCGGCCGGAGGCGCACCGCGGCGAGAGGAAGAGGAGGAGGAGAAGAGGAGGAGGAAGGGGAAGCGGCTCGTACCTGCTGCGCGCCGGGGCGCCTGCTGCTTCCTCCTCGGCATGATGCTCCTCCGGCGACTGCCACTGCCGCCGCCGCCGCCGCCGCTGCCGGGCTGAGGAGAGGGAGGGAGGGGCGGCGGGCCCGCGGGGGGGCGAGGCGGGCCGGCTCTCAGCCTCCCCCCCGGAGAGCGGCCGCCCGCAGGATGCTGCTGCGCCCCGGCTCTCCGCGTCCCCCCCTCTCCGCGCTCAGCCGCGATCCCCGAACGTGCGGAGGGAAGAAGGAGGGCGGGCGAGGGAGGCGCGGGGAGGGAGGAGCGCGGGGGGAGGAGGAGGCAGAGGAGGAGGAGGTGGTGAAGGAGGAGGAGGAGGAGGACCGCGCTGCGGGCGGAATGGGAAGTTTGACAAATCGCTCCAGAGGCCCGAGGAAGAGGGGGCGGGGAGGAACGGCGGCCCTGCCCCCCCCCGCCCCGTCCCCAGACGAGGTGCGCGGGGTTCGGGGCCCGGGGGCGGGGAGAGGGGGAGAAGGCGGGCAGAGGGGGTGGGAGGAGGAGCGCGGGAGCGGCCCTGGCCGGTCCTGCCCCGGCCCCCGCCCCCGGGCAGAGGGTCACGGCATCCGGGGGGGCGCTCAGCCGCCGCCGCGGCCCGGGGCTCAGCGGTCCAGTCTCCTGCCCGCGGCGCGGCTGGAGCGGCGGCGTCGGCAACAGGCAAGCTTAAAGGAAAAGGAGATGATCGTGTCACTCGCCCGCCCGCGGGGGCGCCGCGCCCCCGCTCCCGGCCCCGGGCCTGTCTAGGACCCCCGCCCCGTCCGGGGAGGGGGTGCCGCCCCTCCGCCCCCGCCCAGTGCGCGCACGCAGGGGCGCGGCGCCGGCCCGGCCCAGCTTGTCCCGGGGCGCTCGCTTACCCCCGCCCGCCCGGCTTCCCCACCCGGCCTCGCCCCCTGGCCGCCCCCCGCTGCCCCGCCCAAGCCGCACTCCTCTCCACCCGCCGCGTCCAAAGCCCCCAGCTCGCTCCCCGGGCCTGGGCCCGCGCCCCCCGGGGATGCCAGGGCCCGCGGGCGGGCGCCGGCGCCCTCGAGGGAGGAGGCGGGCGCGGGCCGGAGTGGGTGGGGGTTGCTCTCAGACCCCGCGCCACCCGGGCTCCTCCCCCGGGACCCGCCGCCGCCACTTCCCCCAATTTTTTTTTCCCGGGCAAACTTTCCCGGGCCCGTCCCGGGGGTCGGTGTGGGAGGGGGTGCTTCCAAGTTTCCTCCTCTGCCTGGGAAGATCGCAGTCCCTCCACCCCCACCCCGCCCCTCGCCCCCAGGCGCCCGGCCGCGCCCCCACCCCTAGCACTGGCGGATCCGAGGGCGGGACGGGGGCGGGGGAAGGAACTCGGGCTCTCAAGCCCATCCCCCGTCCCGGGGCGCCCCCGAGAGGGGGCCACCGCGCCCAGCGCCCGCCTTGCCACCAGTACTGGGCGAAAAGAATTGATTATTGATTGGGTGATTGGGGTCGCTGAGGCGCCGAGCGGGCCGGACAGACGGGCCGCGGAGAGGAGGAGCTGGCGGGGCTGCGTTGGCGGCAGGGCGACGCGGGCTCACTTACGGGCGGCCGCGAGGGCGCGGGTGGGCCGGAGCTCATTGGGACGACCCCCGGGCGGCGGCGGCTGAACGGGAGCCGGAGCCGGAGCGGCGCGGGCGGCGGCGCATCGATGCGCTGCGGGCTCGATTGCGTCTCCCTGGGCCAGCTCTTGGGCCGGGAATGGGGCGGCCGCGGCGGGGCTGGCTCCCGGCGCTGCCGGGCGGCGGTGGTGGGGGTGTGGGGGCGGCCGCCAGGCCCACGGCCCCCGAGGTGGCGTCGCTCCTGGGCGCGCCGGTTGGGGCCCGGGGGCTCCCTTGGGCCTCGCGTCCGACAGTCCCGGAGAGGGCCAGAGCCCCGCGCCCTGGGACTGGCTGCCGGAGCGTTCCTGGAGCTGCAAACCCCGGCCTTCTTCCTTCCTTTTTTCCCTTCCTTCCTTCCTTTTTTTTTTTTTTTTAAATGTTTCCTTTTCTTGTGTTTCTTTCCCCCTTTTCTTCTGCCCCCTCTCTGTATCTTTTTTTCTTTGTGATTGTTTATGTAAGTTTGTTTTAAAAGTTCACAGGCATGCTTTCTTTTCTTTTAGACCAGGAGACCGTGATCTCACCCAGACGGTAAGATCAAAAGTCTCCTCTCGCCCCCAGCCTGCGGGCTTGGGCTCGGTCCAGACGCCTCCTTGAATGCAGATGTGCCGCTGCAGTCCTCCCGGGCTATAAAGCCGCCTCCAGCGCCTTCGCGCGCGCAGGAGCGCTTGGAGTTGCGGGGTGCGGACCCCAGGCGGTTGCGGGGGAGTCGGAATCGGGCTGCTGCTGGGCTCCCGGGCTGGTCGAGTGTGTGGCTGACTCGGGGGCGGGGGCGCGGCGAGCAGTTGGTGCCTGCGGCCGCAGAGGCTAAAGCTACTGCCCCTCCAGGCCCGGGAGACGCGGCCGTGGGGCGTGAAACGCTTCTTGCGAACGAGGAAACGGTGAGTTGGCAGACGCCGCCCGCGGCCTCTCGGTTCTGGTCGCGGCGCTGGGAGCCTCTTGCCTGGAGGAGGGTAGGTGCCCTGCGAGGTCAGCTCCTGCCCGCCCCCCGCTCACCTTCCCAACGCGGAGCAACCACTTAAGCGCGCCGGTAGTGATGTGTGCACAGCGCTGGGCGCTGCGCACGGAAGGCTGAGAGTTTCGCCCTGGCTTATGCTCCCCCTCCTCCTTTCCTTCCCAGCGCTGCTCTCCAAACCTCGTTCCCTCCGCCCCCTCCCCCTGCGGGCCGCGGCCTGAGCTCCTGTCTCCGAACCGCTCGCAGCCACCGCCCGATCGCTAGCTCGCCCTCCCCCGCTCAGGCGCCGCGCGCGGTGCGATCCGCCCTAACATCTGTCCGTCCAACCATTGGCGCATCCATCAGTGTCAATGAGCTGCACATCGCAGCGACAGGCCGTCACGCGCAACACGGGCTATGCGGAGTGCATACTGCGACCGCGCTGCCTTGCCCGAACACTCAAACAGGGTTCTGGCCCGGCATGGCACAGCCTGGAACCCTAATCTCTACGGTGTTCTTTTAACCATGCGCACCATCTTTAATACCAAGACCTCAAAACGGGACTAGTCTTGCAGGCTGTCCGTGGAATAGGACAGCTAGAGAGGGACACTGTCAACCTAGCCCTTGTAATTCCAAGTTCTCTTTGCCCCTTTTCTGTGGACTGGGTGTGGCATAGGAGAAAAGGAAAGGGAGACTTCCCAAATCAGCACCAAGCACAATAGGTACCTGAATGCAGGGCCTAAATACGCTTCAGCTGGGCCGAATCTGGGGCAGACCTTAGCCAGAAGGTATAAAGCTAAAACTTTGCCAGGCCCCACCTGGCTGCTGCCTGACACGGCCTGACAGTGAGGACCGAGAGAAGGGGAAGAAAACGCGAATCCCAGGCAAAAAACGGGGACTCGATTTAGGGAGAAATGGTATCTGGATAGCAGCAAGTCTGTAATTAACATGCTATTTACGGAGGGAGAAAGGGCAGGGCCATATGTTGGAGAAGCCAGAGCGTTGTGGGTACTTCCCAGCGCCATTCTCCAAGAATGCTGACCTCCGCTGTGGTTGCAAGTTCCCCTGCTTTTCTTCTTGCTTTCCTCACCCCTAGTTCCCCATCCCACTGTCCAGAGGACAAATATCTTCATGTATGTGCCTGATCAGTTTGGCCAGGCCAAAAGGTCTGTCTTGTCCTGCCCCTAAGAAGTTCAGGGGAAGGACGCACGGAGGACCTACTCCTTGGACATCTGCAGGGTGGCGGTCCCCGGCATTTTACCTGACTTTATTCCTACTGCAAATATTCCTGTCCGGGTGTCTGGTGAGTTCTGCCCCCTCAAGAGTCGACTACAGGAGCGGGTCAAAACCTGGGCTTGTCTTCGTTCCCCGATTCACGCGTTAGAAGGGATGGAGGAGCCGCTCTCCGGCGAGTGCCGGGAGCCAGGTCTGCGCGGCACCGGAGGAGGCCGGAGAGACGGCCCGCAGCGGCGCACACAGGGGCTCCTTTCTATGGGTAGGAGGGACCACGCTCCAGGGTGCGGTCGAACCGCTTCCACGCTAGACTAGAGGGCGGAAAAGCCGGCGCCCGGCAGAGAAGCTAGAATTCTGCAGAAGGTAACACTATGTAGAAATCTTTCTACCCCACTCCGAGGAGTTGCAGATACCTCTGAAAAGCAGCAGCAGGCTTCCGCTTGCGCGCAGGCACCTGGTTAACTTAGCCCAGTGAGTCACGCAAAAAGTAACCCCCTAGGCCAGTTAGAAGCTCCCATTTTGGGGAGGTGCCGCTTTTCCGGAATTTTTTTTTTTCCCTGAAAACAAAAAAAGGACAAGTGGGCTGAGGAGCAGTGGAGGGACACATCGAAATGCCCAAAGTCAGGTGCTCGTAGGAGAAACGGACAGCTCTCGCTGCGGCTAGGTGGGTCACCCCGCAGCGGGGTGGCCACGCTTGTGAGCCCAGAAAATTACAACGGGCCACGAAGACCATTCCAGAGTCCCAAGATTGCGACTTGGGCCCAGTGGTACCCTGCCCCTCCTCCCTGGCATTGCGATGAGCCCTAATCGGTGCAAATCCTCCCAAATACCAGTTCTTTAGGTCAAGGGTTAGAAATGTGACGCCAACCTTTTGAGCTCTGCGAGCTGCAGGCACTAGTCTTCCAGGCCTATCTGCGTGGGTCTGCCCCACCAGGGGAGCCTTCCTGAACTTGGCCAACCAGAGACCCACGGCGGGGGCTGGGGGGGAATCTGGGGAGTGGGAGAGTCAAACACAGGTGTGGCTGGAAACAAGGGTTCAGTGGAGGGGCAGGGAGCTGGCCCATAACATACTGCTGAAGACTAAGGAAGTAGGACTGGGGAAGCGGCAGTCCAAGGTTGTGTTCAAGGTGCAAATGAGGCCAGTGGGTGACAGTCTGCCTGACCCAAGGAAGGCCAAGGTATGTCCTCACTTGGGATGGCCACAGAGGGAAATGCTGCTGGAAAGAAGGCATCCTTGACGCTGCCAGTCCAGGGCGGATAGCCAGGGTAGGCCAAGGTCCCAGGAACTTAGGGGCCTAAACCCAGGCCACGAAGAGGGGTTATCTGTGCCCTCAGGGCAGAACAGGCCCCCTGGAGGGACAAAGCATGCTGGGTGGACTATGCAGGGAGCCTGCCCTCCCCACCTCCATTTCGTAGTGTGAATATATCAGGCCCAGTGGAGGGCCTTTGGGGAGCCCACTGACTGCCCAGTAATAACAAGAGAGTTAGTACCAAGTCCTCTTCCTACCTGTGCCCCCCCTGAAATGCTGGCCTCCGGCTGCCCCCTTACACACTTCCTCACACTACTGTCTGGGCTAGGCAAAGGAAAACCCCCGTGAGGCAGAGAAGCTGCCTGCCTCCACCTGCACACCTCAGCCAGGAACTGAGTCAAGGACCTCAGTCCCCTGCCTAAGCGCTAGAGACTTGGACCCTGGGGCCAGACCCTCGCCAGGCGGTAAATTGTTTGCTAAAAGGGCATTTACATAACAGCGAAGTTTGTTTCTCTTATTCCGGTAGCTTTGTTTTAACGAACCAGATGTTTTGTCTGTAAATTCTCCTAAGAAGTTTTACAGTTTTGACGTGAAATAAACCTTTGAAAATCGGAGCCGTAGATTAATACCACTTCTGTGGGGCCCTGAGGGAGCTGCATCAGGCGTGCCTGGGTGTGAGCTGGGGTTGAACTAGCAGGGGGGCAGATCAAGCTTCTAAGAAACTTAGGAGACCGCTGTCTTGACCACAAGGTCAAGGATTGGTGTTGGGGCATGAAACACTCTCCGGCCCCAACACACACACAGGGGTACACATTACCCTCCCGGGCTTTACTGCTTTGTAAATTTCTTGTAGCTGGAAGCACACTGGTCTGGTCCAATTTTCCCAACTATGCTCACTGCATCCCACCATTCCCAGGAGGACCACTGGACTCCGAGGCCTGTGGCCTTTCCCTGGCCAGGCATGATGTCCCTGGCCTTTTGGGGGGAGGGGCAGAGGAAGGGGGCCCCAGGCAGACCCTGAACTGCCAGCATGACTGGACCTTGAGAACTCTGGATGGAAACTGACCCAGCCAAGCCACTTAGGAAGTGAGGGGGGGCAGGTCCCCCCTCCTCAATGCCTCATTTTTATGGACTCAAAATTTCCAGGCAATTATAATTGTGTTAAAACAAAAAGAAAACTATATACCTAACAGGGAGGGAAGGAACATGGTTATCTGAGGGGAACCAGGTCTTCCTACCTACCCATCTCCTGGTTGGGTGATTCCTAGGGACCACTTTCTCCAGTTTCCTAAGATGGGCTAGGAATCACCCCCCTCCCCGCAGCCTGTCTGTGCTCCTGGTCTAGCATCTTCAGATTTGGAAAGTTCAATTAGGACCTCATTCCCCTTTCTTCTGTAATTTTTCAAGCTCAATCATCTACCGAACTTTCAAAAACTTTTCAGGAGACCTACGATTTAATAAAGAAAATGAGTCTTTGCATTTTGGTCTAAGGAGGACCTATACACATTAAGTCCACTTCGGAGGGAGCAATTACTGGCGAAATGCCCTTCGGTCCAATCTCTCCTGCCTACTTTGACTTGTGCGGGAATTTCCCGAATTACTCGCTGCGGAATGGTATGTTTTTTTTCCCACTCCGGATGAAATGGATTTTTGGAAACCATTTGGGCAGAGCTTAAAAAAACAGAAACAAAAAACTACCTTGGAGATGGGTGCAGGCGCGGTGGGGCTCACCCCTGGCTGGAAGGGACCAGTACTTTTCTGCTAGCTGGGAAATAGAAGTGCCCATCTCTTCCCCCGCCATTGCAAGAGATGCCCGGCACGAGTCGTGTTTCTGAATCCATGCGTGGGCACCCCAGGGTGAGGCTGTGTTCGGGCTCCTATGTAGGAACCCTGGGAGGAGGAGGGGGTCTCAGATATCAAACCACCCGCTCTTCGCAGACCAGACAGCATAGCTTTGCATGCCTGGTGACCTCATTAACTAGCCCGGGAATTTGCAAGAGGAGAAAGAATCTCGTTCCCTTTTCTCTTTCCCTAAATCGCTCTTCTTTTCTGTCATACACATTATGGTTTTGTGTTCCTCCCTGAATTTACAAATGGGAAAGACCGAGGGCAATTCTCAATGGGACAGGTACAAGAGAGCGGGGCACTGGGCTGGGTCTTCGTTCTTTCTCGTTGTTTTTTTTGTTTTTTGTTTTTTGTTTTTTTTTTAATTTCTTGAAGCCTGGTGCTCATCATCGGTATATCCAGAATAGGAGAGCCAGAGTTCTTTGGGACAAGGTTGTCAGGAGGGTCAGATTCTTTGTATGCAGGTAGTTTCTGACCTCAGGCTCTGACAGCTCCAAGATTTTCCTCCTCTGTAGAGAAGCTCTGAATTCTTCCTTCTGTTTTCCTCTTTCTGACACTTCTCTTTTCCCCATCTCTTTCATCTTCTTTCTCCCCTCTTTCTCCTTTCTCCGGTTGCTTTTTGTGTTTCCTCTTCTATCAGTCTCCTCCCCAACCCTCACAAGAATTCGCAAAAGTTCTCCATTTCGGGTCTATCAAGCGCTCACCGCAAAGAGTCCTCCTCTCTGTGGCAAGGCAGGGGCGGCCACCCGACGCACAGCTCACAAGGCGGCAAGGTAGTTTGTAGTCGCTGTAGCTTTTTAGGTGGGCGTGGGGGGAGGTCAGAAATAGGTTGGCACTTGATTTAAAATAAAAGAACATGTTAAAGAAGTTTCAAAGCTGCCAATAAAACCCCTTAAGTGGCTTGTGATTCAGTGCCTGGAGTTGCGACGATGGCATTGGTAAATGACTCCAATGCCCAAAGAAAAATATTACAAATGCCGCTGTCTCGGCCACCAATCGGGCGCCGCTCTCCCGCGCGGGCGGCGGCTCCTCTCCGGCGCGGAGGGCACCCACATTTGCATGATAAATTGACCAGACTGGCGGCAGCCAATGAAATATTCAAATTAGGCCGGGGGTAAGGGGTGGAGTCCCTGAGGCTCCCCCTGGAGCCCGCCGCTGGAGCTCGCAGTACCACCTCTCCCTTAGCGCCCTCTAGAGGTGGGCTGTCGGGGGCGGTGGCTCCAGCCCCAGGCAGGACGAGTAGGGACAGGGAGGTGGTGGGTTCAGGTTGCTCTCAGGGCTGCCCTCCTGGACTAGGTGCACTGTGGTCCCCTCGCGCGTCTTACACTTGGATGACTTGGATGTGTTGGTGGATTGCAGGGGCGGGTGGTGACCTCTGAAGAAGGGGTTCAAGAAGAGCTCTAGCCCCTTCGCCCTAACCCCCCTTTCCTAGGTTCTCCTAACCTAGCTGAAGTTAAAAGAGCATGGTTGCTCCATGGACATAGTTTCGACACAAGACCCTTGCCCACCCAAGTCTATGATACCTTCCCCAAAGACCTGCAATACTGAAATTCTGGAGCGTGCAAAACCAGCTCGCCCTGAACAGAGAACTGTTTGCCCACGGAGACCCCAAAGTCCAGGGTGCTGGGCACTAGGACTAGGTTGGGACACCCCAGAGCCTGTACCCCGCCTGGGGCTGGGCCACAGACCTTAGTTAGGTTGTGGGTACCCCACTCCTGGGAAAAGCAGGCAGTGTTAGAATGCTGACGGTGGCAGGCTGGGCTCCTCCCCCGGGGAAAACATGTCCTGGAGAAAGTGCCCAGACCTCCAGGCTGAGGATCCTATGAATGTGCAAAGGCATGCCAGGAGGAAGGTGTGCACAGGCTGCAGATGCCCAGCATGGAGGGGTGTGGAAATCAGTGTGTGTTCAAGTGCACAAAGGATGGGATCTGTCACTGTGCTGACCTGTGGGTGTGCAGGAAAACAGGACTCCACAGGACCGAGGCAAGCTGCCCTCCTGGCCTGGCTCCTCCTTGTGGCTCCAGACTTAGCAGGGGGCTTTGCACAGAATACTGGGTTGGCTTGTGCCAAGGATCAAGGGATATCTCTTGTACCCTGAGCATCTCTCCCCTCCTCCCAACCCCATAGCCCATCCTTTGCCAAGTACCCTGGGGCCTGGCACCCCACCCCAGCAGCCTTATTTTTAAAGTTCAGAGTTTTTGGACGTTCAATTGTCTTTCTCAGTGCTGGCCTGGCGAGAATGTTGTTTTTTTTCCATCTTAACAGGACTTAGACTAGGGTCCCTGCCAAAAACTGCTCCAGAGGGTGGTGCTTGATCTCCATCCACCCTTCCTTCTAGCCAAAAGATGGTCAGGCTGAAGGGAAGTCTGAGTTCCTGCCCAAAGAGCCTTCTAGCTACCTGTCTAGGAGACACCGAGCTCAGGCGGTCATCTGCAGGGGGCAAGCGGTGAAAGGGATGAAGCAGGAGGTGGGGGCAGGTCTCAGAGCCTGGCAGAAGGCTGTCCAGCTAACATTTGTAAATGCACACAGAAAAAAAAAAAAAAAAAAGCTACTGAATACAATTTGAGAGACACCAGATTTTGACTTTTGATCACCTTAAAGGTGTTACAAACACTTTCAAAATATATTGCCCAAATAGGGAAATTGAATGGTAAAGAAGCCTTTTGCATCATTTAAGGTTTTTTTTAGGAATGTTTTTGCTAAAGAGAAGGTGTTTGCTGGGACTACACTGGAGAACAGCTGGTGGTGGGCTAGGTTCAGGTATAAAAAGGGCCTCCCTGCTTCCAAGAGAACCCTCAGTCCCAGCCCATTTGAATGCCTGGGGATAAGGTTCCTACTGGGAGAAAGCCTGTGGCCCCTGAGGCAGTGACAGCAGGCTCAGGAAGGGAGGGGGCCCTCCCAGAGGTCTGGCTTACCTTGCAGGACAAAGAGCCCCCTGCCCCCATGAGCCCACAAGCCCTCCTTACTCCTCCTCATGCCTCACCTGTAGGCCAGGACCAATGAGACTTGAAAATGGGCCAGTGTCATTCTCCAACAGTGAAATTTGTCAAGGAGACACTCCCGTCTCAAATGTCCAGAAATGCAAGCTGCTCCCTCTCGAGGATGGCACTATCTAGGGCACGTCGTTGAGAGTCAAGAAGGTAGACAGTAAAGCTGAGAAATTAGAGAGCTGGCTCTCCAGCCCAGCACCTTGCCCTACCTGAACCAGACGAGGCACAAGGAATGAGGGAGCAGACTGGAAGGAATGAGGGAGAGCAACTAAATGGTGTGTCTTAGGAGAGAAGTAACCGCCGGCAGCATAGAAGGGTCAAACACACGGTGCTGAGTATGACGTGGGTGTGCACATATCCTTGACAGGCGAATGTGACTTCTGACCGTGTGATGCAGGGCCGGAGCTCATGACCCAGACAGATCGCTCCCCCCCACCCCTCATTCAGCCTTGTCTCTTTCAGTTCTCTCCATCTTAAGCACCGAGTAGGGACTCAGGGAGGAAAAATCCAATTAAAGTTGGAGATGCCCTTTGAAATCTTTGCCTCTTTGTGTACATACTGGGAGCTTTTGGGGTCAGACAGGGGTTTGAAGGAGGAGCAGCATTCCTAGCTGTGTGTGCCCATGGGCAAGTCACAGTAGAGCCCACCGCCCGGGTGCTAGTGAGGCTCATGTGGGCTGAGGCATGTGGGTGCCTCGGTGAAGAGCTCAGCACAAGGTAGCTGGGCAATAAATGGGGGCCCCTCCTCCAGCCACTGTGAGAAGGGTAGCCACAGGGTCAGACCTCTCTGTAGACAGGCTTAGAAGTGGGTTATGTTGGATGCACCCCCATGCAAGCAGGTGCTCGGACTGGGGCAAAAAGGAAGGAAGAGGGGAGATGCTGGAGGCATAGTGGTGCCCAGGCCTCCTGACTTCCTGGGAAGAGTGAGCATTCGCAGGGGCGAATAAGGCGGATCCCTCCAGGTTTTTCCGGGAGCTAATTAAAGGAAGGAGCATGGTGAAGAGCCTCACTGATATTTCTATTTTCCCTGTTAGTAGTGACTGGAATGTGAGCCATTCAGGTCAGATGGAAAATAGAAGCCTGGAAAATCTGACACTCATTGATTTGCTCTCTGCCATCGCTACTCGCGAGAGGAAGAAATGTGACTTCAAAATTGCAATTAGGAACCAGCCCGCTAAGGGTTCCTTGCGTGAGCTCCCGTGCTGTGCAGATCACAGGACTGCCTCTTCTCATTTCCTGAGGAAGTAGGTTCATTCATAGTTTTCAATGAAGCAGGCAAGGCAAATATGTCATGCCCCCTCTCCCCCCAATAGTGCTCATACCTGCTGGTCTGGCGCCTTCCTCTCCTTTTGGTCAGATCTTTGAAAGCATGGCAATTTTCCCAATGTTTTAAAAGTATTAACTTCCTTTCAAACATTCTTTAACCTTTAATGTTTTGTAACTTGATGAAAAGGTCATTTTGTTCTGAAAATGCAGCTGTTCCATAATTGTTCAGCTATCAGAGTGAATTCCATCCAAATCCCGAATTCTTTAATGGGATCCAAACCAGCATGCACACGCCTGTGCACACATACACACACACTCACAGCAAAACATAGATTAGTACTTTCCAATAGACTTCTATATACATGAATATATATTTTTGCTAAATATTTGTGTCTGTACACACATGTATACTCATAGGGACTTGGAATAGGGTTACTATATTTCCCCCCTTCTGTATGCGGGATCCGTTCCAGGACCCCTGGTGGATGTCTGAAACTGAATGCTAACAAACCCTGTATATCCTATGACTTTTCCCATCCATATACACTCATGATGAAGTTTAATTTGTCAGTTAGGTATGAGTAAGAGATTAATGGCAATAACTAATAATAAAATAGAACAATTCTAACAGTATACGGTCATACAAGTTATGTGAGTGTGGTCTCTCTCTCTGAGTATCTGATTTTGCTGTACTCACCCTTCTTCTGGTGATGATGTGAGATGATAAAATGCCCCCATGATGACATGAAGTGAGCTCAGCAATGTGGGCACTGTGACATAGCGTTAGTGACGATGGGCCTCCTGTCCCTACATCAGAAGGATCATCTGCTTCTGGAACACGGCTGACCGCGATTAACGGACCACACAGACAGCAAAACTGCAGATAAGAGGACTTCTATATTTCTAGCATTTTCACAGAATGACTTCTTTGCAGGAAAGCCTCTATAAAACTTAGTTTTCTGGAATGCACAGGTGTGCTAACCAATACTAATCATATATTATGCACGTCACTAGCTACTGATTTCTTAAAAAAGACTTAGTCAATGTCTAATTTAAAAATTCATTGCTGTCCCTGCAACAAATGCCCCTCGAGGCCTAGAAGAATTGAGATGTGTTTCCGTCTGTCCCCTTACTCAGTGTCAGCTCCCCGGTGGTCCTGGGCTCTGGTAGCGGTCCTCTGCCTCATCTCTCTTTCTAATCTGACGCATTCTTAGAAACAGACTTCTGAGCCTGTTGGATTTACATTTAAAATGGAGTTAATAGACTCAAATAAGACCCAGAAAGTATTTTCTGCAAAGAAACTGCATGGTTTATGCCCGGACCTCACAGCGTCTATTTTCCTGTCTTGAGAGGTATTGGGCGTGGCCTCCTGCACTTCCGGTTCTGACGGTTGAATTTCTAAGACGAAAGTCCTCCAGGTAAATCAGAAGCCGTTGGGTAGAACAGCTCACCTTACGTCTATGCAGAATGGCATAAGAAACAGATCTGATCTGAAGTGTAGTGAATCAGTAAGAGCCCTCTGTAAGGTTAATGCTCATACTAAACTTAAGAAAGGAGATTGATACTTGACAAAGAATACAATGTTTCCTTAAAAGCAAATACTTCTAAAAGGCCTCTGTCTGGGATAAATGGTAATGAAGTACCACAAAGCTGAGGTCCGTCTAGATAGTCTCTCTTTGGGGCCAGTCCTCCAGAATTCCACACTCAGAATCACTCATTCCATAGTTAATGGCACCAGACTGGTTTCTGGCATTTCTCTAGAATCTGATTTTTTTTTTCACTCCTTATATTTCTGTGTGTGAGATGCGTTACAAATGTAGAATATGTAAATCACCTGTATGGTATAAGTAATATTATAAAACCAACAATTGGGTAACCACAACTCTTATCACCAGAGCCCCCCCCACAACACCTTCCAATGAGAACCCCCTTTCCTGGAGGCCACTACCATGTTGACTTTTACCCCTTTATGGCCTTGCTTTGTGGTTTCAGCACACAGGGGCTCATCGCTGTGCATGTTTTCCAGCTTGACACAAGCGAAGTCGTATTGCACGAGTTATTTTGTGTCTTTTCTTTCCCTCAGCATGGCATCTGTGAGACGTAACTTGTGGATGGATGCCCTTGGTCATTTTCAAAGCCGTGGACCGCAACTATATTGCTATATAGTATTTTTGTTCCTGTTTTTTCTTTTTTTTCCCCAGTTGTCCAGCTCTTATGAAAAACGCCACCGTGACCACACTTACTCATGTGTTGTGCGCACATGTGAAAGACCCCGTTTGGGACACATTTATGTGAAGTGGCATTGTTCCGTCATCCGGCACGTAGACCTACAACCCCCGACTGTTCTCCAAAGAGATGATGTCACTTTTCACTCCCAGAAGCTATTTTTAAGTCTTTCCATTGTTCTACCTCCTTGTCAGCCTATGATAGTATAAGCTATTTTCTCCCCCTCATTTTTCTTTTTTTTTTTTTTTTAAAGATTTATTTATTTATTTGACAGAGAGAGAAATCACAAGTAGGCAGAAGTAGGCAGAGAGGCAGGCAGAGAGGGAGAAGCAGGCTCCCTGCTGGGCAGAGAGCCCGATGCGGGGCTCGATCCCAGGACCCTGGGATCATG
>NW_019154169.1:1629140-1679140 GCF_002288905.1 Enhydra lutris kenyoni
GATGCGGGGCTCGATCCCAGGACCCTGGGATCATGACCTGAGCCGAAGGCAGAGGCTTAACCCACTGAGCCACCCAGGAGCCCCTCCCCCTCATTTTTCATGCTTCCTAATCTAGGGGTTGTGGTTGCTGTTTCCTACCTTGTGGTTAGCTTGCGTTCCCACGAATGCTAAGGAGATCGAGCACTTGTGGGTATGTGTGTGGTCACTTGGATGTCCTTTTCCTGAGGGCCCTGTCCAAGTCCTTTTCCCATTTTCTGTTGGAGGTACGTGTCCTCTTGTTCCAAGTGGCTTTGGAACCTGAGATGTTTTGAGGAGATCCCTAAGCGTGCTTCTGAGGATGCTTTAGTCGGCAAGGGATACAGCCCCTGACTCACACTGGCTTAAGGAAATTGTCTAGTGGTGGATCCTGGCTAGATTATACAAACAGAAACCCAGTTTGCTCTGCCCTCTGAACGCTTAGCTCCGTGTTTTCAGCGTCAGCTCGTCCCCAGTGGTCTCGTGATTCCAAGAGGGCCTCCAATAGTAAGTGGAAATGCTTGCTTCTTAGTCCACATCCAACAGAAACGAGAATCAGAAACTTATCACTGATCCGGAGGAGCTCCATCCTTCCCTTCAGTTTCAGGGCCCCATTCTGTGGACCAGTCATAATCACCAGGGAATGCAAAGCCTTGATTGGGTTAATGAGCATCCTTTGCAGGAGAAAATGAAGAAAGATGGGGGGAGGATCAGCTTCAAAAGGCCAGCACATTGACCGCCAAGACTGCTGAACTAAACTCTAAAACTTATTTTTTTAATTTTCGTAGAGTAAAATTTGCTCTTTTGGTATATAGGTCTCTGAGTTTTTTGTTTTTCTCTTTTCATTTTTTTTTAATGTTATGTTAGTCACCATACCCCACATCATTAGTTTTTGATGTAGTGTTCCATGATTCATTATTTGCATATAACACCCTGTGCTCATTACAACACATGTCCTCCTTAATATCCTTCACCGGGCCACCCCATCCCCCCACCCCTCACCCCTCTGAAACCCTCAGATTGTTTCCCGGAGTTCATAATCTCTTATGGTTCGTCTCCCCCTCTGATTTCCCCCCTTCAGTTTTCCTTTTCTTCTTCTAATGTCGTTGAGTTTTGACAGATTTCTAGAGTCACAGAACCACCACAACTAATGTTTGAAATACCTCCATCACCCCAAAACACGACCTTGCTGCTTTTTTGTAGTCTGAGGGTCCTCTTGCCCTTCACTTCCACATCCCCCACACCCGGAAGCACTGATCTGTTCTTCCTCCCTATAGTTTTGCCTTTTCCAAAATGTGATCTAAGTGGAATTACACAGGATGCCACCTTCTCGGTCTGCTTCTTTCACTTAATGTAATGTATCTGAGGTTGATTGACCTGTGTGTGGATTGAATCCATATTCTGTATGCAGGTCCCACAGTCTACCCACGCACTGCCGAAACACAACTGGGTTGTTTCTAGTTTAGGGGTGATAATGAAGAAAGCTGTCAGAAACACAGGCACGCAGGTTTTGCCTCAACATAAGTTTTCATTTCTCCTGGGTCTCAACACCCAGAAGTGGGATCGTCGGGTGCTGGGTCCTATGTTAAGAGTATGTTTAACTTTAGAAGAAGCTGTCAAACTGTTTCCCAAAGTGACCTTATCATTTTGCATCCCCACCAGCAAGGAATGAGAGCTCTCTCACTTCTAAAGAGGTCTTAATGGGTGTGGAAGTGTTTCACAGGGAGCCAGGGAGCTGCAGGAGCAGGGACGTGGGGGGGATTCAGAAACGATACTTTGAAACTCTCAACTCCTGGGGGGCTCCTCGTGCATCCTGCCGCGCGCAGACAGGACATTTCAATTTCCAGGGCGTTTGCTTCTCCGAAGGGAGACAGGGAAGCATCCTTCTGCCCATCTTACAAATGAGCACAAAGCGTGGCCCCTCTCTCAGTTAGCCAGCCTGGCTTTATCTACTGCCATCAGGAGCAAGATTCCATGGCCTCTGGTTTTATTCCAAAACCCACAAAGCAAAATGAAGTACGTGCATTTGGAGCACTGTGGTGTTGTGTGGCAAGAACTAGGCAAAGGAGTCCATCCAAACGTGTAATCAGAATGTCAGAGTGGAGGACAGGAGCAACTCTCACTTCAGATGTGAGCACCTATCCCTTATCCTGTCTTAGAAGCATGGGACTCTGGAATCCACCTCCCAGATGCAGGGCAGGGTCTCACCAAAGAGGAGCTGGGACAGGCTTATCCACTAGGGTCGCTATGCGCTCAGGAGCAGGGATGAGGTTAACCTGCTCATACGCTAGCCTCTGCTTACATCCCCCACACCTCCTTTTCTTTCATCTGAGTGCCCATTTCTGAGGCACCTTCACATTTCAAATGTCCTGAGAATATGTTTAATTAGAACTTGGCCATACAGCCTTTTAAAATAAAACAGAAGGGACCAGCTAATTATATCGCTCAGCATTCTGTAGCAAACATATATTTTTTTTAATAAAACACTTTCCTAACCAGAGTAATCCCTAGAGATGCAAATCCTCATTTATAAGAAGTTTCCCAAAGGGAGTTAAAGAGAAGATGCCCTTATAAAGAAAAGAGACAAAGAGAGTGGGGAAGTGTCTTCAAAGAGCTTTTAAAAGATACACTTATTCTGAGGTTGAAGGGGAGCTATTTTAAAGATGCAGATTTTTATTTCAAATATCTCATGATTCTTCCCTGTATTTTTGATAATTTATATCCCTTTCTCCCCTTTGGATTATTACCACAAATGCCCATGTTTCTCATTCTGGTCTTTTTCCTAAGTACAGTATTTAAATAAATGAGTGATTTTCTCAAAATGCACTTTATCTCCTGCTGCTTCTCCCCTCCTCTTTCTCTGTGACTAACCTTACCCTGACCAGTCCTGCAGGCGGCCCAGTGTTGTGCAGAGTGTGGGGCAGGGGGTGGCGTCCTTTCCCGCAGTCTCTGCCACTCAGGAGGGGAGGGAAAGACTTAGCCTCTCTGGCAGTGAGTCTCTGGAAGTGGTGGCCGGAGGGACATTTGCACTCACAAGACAGCCCCCATGCATTATAGCGATAATACTATAGCTAATGTACGCTCGGGGGTTACTGCACACCTGGCAACAGGCCAAGAAGTATAGGTATCTTATCTCATTTAATCCGACCAATACTGAATGAAATGCAGGTGTTCTCACCCCATTTTGCAGATAGGGGGTGGTGAGACCAGGAGAGGTAAGGAACGTGCTAAGAACCTCATGGCCGTTTGAAGGGGTAGAGCTTGAACTTGAACTCAGGTCTGTAGGCCCCAGTGCTCAGCCCCTTCCCCTCCATGTGCAAAGCTCCGGGACACCGCACCTTCTAGAATGTGCTCGGTGCCTCTGTTCTCGGTACACTCTGTGGCACGGGCCCTGCATTTCCCATTGAGTGCTGCATCAGATTAGAGTCCTGGTGGAAGAGACAAAGTGCCCTCAAATTAGGGTTGGGCAGGAGGATCTCCCAAAGAGGCTGTTGGCCAAGGTGAAGGAAAAGGTGAGCAGAGCACAGGAGAAGAGTCACAGAACTGGTGGCAGTAACCCCCAGGTCTGCAGGGCAGGGGATCGCATCTGGGGTCTGGAGGACAGATGGAGTGTGGCCAGGGGCATCTTTAGAGCCATGACCTTCAGAAGACATACAGGGAAGCGATCCGGGGATGGTGCCCTTGGACAACCCTGTCTCCTCATCCTTCGCTTTCCCACCAGGACTGCCCTTTGGACAAACCTATCAGAAGGTAATTGGCAAAGGTCATGCAGCCATCCAGGCTGTCCAGGCTGGTCTCCCCAACACAGCTCAGGGGAATCAGCCCAGTGCAAGCGCTCCTGCAAAGCCCCCCCTGGGCGCTGGCTCTGTGCTGGGAGGGAGGACAGGGAGGCAGCCAGGGCCTCCAGGTGGGATCTTAGGAGGAGGCTTTGACTGGGCTGAGACTCTGACGCACCGGGTTCAAGAAACCTCAGCATGAAGGATGCACTTTCACGGAGAAGGTTTGCCGTTTGCCTTGTCACTGTGCCTGCCTTGGAGGGACAGGCAGAAATGGACGTGCCTCTCCATCCACAGCCATTCACAACACTCAGGCCAACTCCTGAGGCTGGTCCTTTTGACTCGAGACATAATATGTGAAATTCTTTTCTATCAAAAGCTTATTAAATAAAATTTAGTTGGAAAAAATGGAAAGGAAAAGAGAGAAGTCATTTATCATCTCATTCTCCAAAGACAGCAACCGTTAATGGTTGGGTAGACCCCCTCCACTTGCTTTCCTTGAAGCTTTTCCTCCCGACTTACAGTAATATTGCTTAAGCAGTTTTGACTTACGCCTTTTTGACTGAGTGTTGTCATGGCCCCTCTGCCAGGTTATAAGCTCATTTGGGGTAAACAGAGGTTTTGGTGGCTGCGTAATATTCCCTTTGTAGGCATGGAACAGAATTCAGAATACCATTCTTACACTACTTAGGTGTTGGGGCTCTTCCCTATTTTTCATTCATATTATAAAATGCTATAAGTAACAACTTCGTGTATAGAGAATTTTTTTTTCACATTTCAGATGATTTCTTCAGCATGACTCCTCCCTGCCAAGAATAAAACTACCAAATCAAAGGTATAAGCCTCTGTTTAGGCAGGGAAGTACCTAAAACAATGCGTACAAAACAGAACTCCTTTAGCCAGTTGGGTGATGAGCACTCAGGCGAAGGCTCTTGACCCCTGAATTACTCCAAGGACTTCCATCTGGAATAGCGCTAGTGTATAGAGCAGGCCATGCAGGCAATTCTGAATTGTGTTGTAGCCCCATTTTTTTTTTTAAAGATTTTATTTATTTATTTGACAGAGAGAGAGAGAGCACAAGTAGGCAGAGCAGCAGGCAGAGGGAGAAGGAGAAGCAGGCTCTCTGCTGAGCAGGGAGTCCAATGCGGGGCTCGATCCCAGGACCCCGGGATCATGACCTGAGCCGAAGGCAGATGCCTAGCAACTGAGCCACCCAGGCACCCCTGTTGTAGCCCCATTTAAGAAAAAGCAAAAGAAACAGGTGAAATTAGTTTCCATAATACATTTTATTTAACCAATTATGTCTAAAAATTATTATTTCAGCACTGGAATCCATATGAACATTATTCATGTTATTTTACATTTTTTCACATAAACCTTTGAAATCTGGTATGTGTTTTACATGTATGACACATCGCATTTCAGACCAGTCACGGTATAAGCACACGATAGGCTCCCGAGGCGGCAAAGAGCTACCTAATTGGGACCATGGGTCTAGAGCAAGGAATCTACCGGAGATATCTATCATGTTGGCATCTTTACTGTGGGCCCCAATCCAGCAAGCTCTTACTGCCTCCCTTAACCTCTTTACTGGACCTTGGGAGGGAGCATAGATCAGGTGATCAGGTATAAGAGGACTTCCACACCTGGACATTTGTTACCTGTTGTCCTCGTTCCTTCCTTGCTGATAACAAATCACAGCATCCCCTGGGTCCCAGCTTGTTTTGGACTGATTCACTCAGAAATAGTCACTGAGCACTTCCTAGACATTAACCCCATACCCATCCCTAGAGATCCAGGTGAACAAACAGACTTTTCTTGCGAATTCATTACAGAACTTATCAGTGTTCTTAGGGTCTGGTGGGGAGACAGACTTTAATCAAATAATGCAATTGCATTATTGTGCAATCTCATTGCCCAAGTATGTGATTTCAAATTCTGGTTAAGTTCTGTGAAGGAGATGTGTATTTAAAAAATGCTAACCCGTGGGTCATGGCTTGAGGTGGTCCCTATCCTGCCCCTAGAGGTGTTAAACAGAGGTTGTTCAGTACCTGGCCAGGCTGTCTTGGTGAACATTGGTTTGACAGGTGAGAGTTCAGTGGGAGGATCTCAAGGTCCCTTCTGGTCTCAAGTGTCCCAAAGCCACATTCGGGAAGTTTCTGGGACGGATAGCAGTTTGCCGGTCCTTAAGTCAGTGACCCAGCTCATCTGTTGTGTTTACCCTCTCCAAAAACACTTGAGCCCAGCTGGAACAGCAGCATTAATGAGGAAGCAGAAAACCATTCATACATTCATTCTTTCATTCATTCACGCCTCAATTCTTAGCGAGTAATCGGTGTTGTGGGGCGAGGGAGGGGAATGTCAGGCACTGCTCTGTACCTTCAGAAAAGCAAGGCCAACATCATCTCTGGCCACGCTGTGTTGCCAACTGGACCCACTTTTCCGGAGAAGATACCAATTTAAAACAAGAGGAAAAATCAATGCTAATAGAACTCCTTTTCTGGTTCCTAAAATTACATCGTCCACGTTTGCCAAGGCTTGGAGCCTGTGGCTGCGCTGGGAAGTGTGAGCCGGTGGATGGATGCAATCTTGTGAGCTCTTCAAACCCGGCCGAATCAATAAATGAGAGGCAGAGATGAAGGCGGCTGGGTGGAGGGAGGCTGGGTTCAAGGGGCAAAGTGTACCATTCCTCTTCTACCCCCCTGAAACGGGACGGGGATCCTCCCTTCGGCCTGAAGTCCCCAGGGACAGGGTAATTTCAGCCGCTCTTGATGTAACCTATACATCACTGTCTTCTTGACCAGCTCTCAAATTAAACTCTGATGTATAAAGTTAAACAAAAATGAGATAAAAATTGGCAGAGGTTGAAGAGGGTCAAAGTAGTCAAAACACAAGGTGGACTATGGCTCCTTTTGATTTATGTTATTCCGCACGCTTAGAAAAAAATAAAATTATAAGTCTCCCCGAGACTTTCTCATTGAGAATGAGGCATTACTAATTTATTTTCTATAGACTCCCAGTTTTCCTCGCTCGGAGGAGTGCTGTAGGTATTATTTTCAGGGGACGATGCCACGGTTCAACCTCAGAAGGGCTCTGATGACGGGGAACCCTCTTGTAAAATTTAGAGTCCTTTAACAGCAGCCTAATGGGAACAGACCACGGGGTGGGATGGCCTCATCTTCTTGTCGAATCCTCCAAACCCTACGGAGTGAAACACACGGAATACATCACCCCCTCGGACAGCAGAGGAAGGGTACCCTGTAGAAATAAACAGCAGCTCACCTCCTAGGGGCAGGGACTCCGAGACCAACGGGACAGAGGCCTTTCTTCCTCACCTTCCAGCAACAGAGGAAATCAGCAAGTACAATGATTAAAAATAAAGTCTGCTTACGGGTAGACCGAGTTGCTGTGGAGAAAATGAAGTAGACAGTGGCCCTGGGGGCTGGGCATAGAGAAAGCCAGTAGCCAGTGTAAATGAGGGAAGTGACACAATCGGATTTACATTCCTAAAAGTTCACAAAGGCAGCGGGGCAGAGAATTAACTTCAAGGTCAATGGCGAGATCCAGAGGCCGTGAGTAGGCAATGACAATTGTCCAGGCGACACGGGGTGGTGACTTGGGCCAAGCGGGTGGCTGTGGTGTGTGGAGGGGTGGTGAAGAGCCAGCCAGGGTCTGTCCTGATGGGAGGGTGCTGAGACGGATCCCGGGGCTTCTACTCCGGGACTTTTCTGCAGCAGAGCGCCACCTGCAGTCAAACCCTGATACGATGCAGCTGAATCCTGAGCCCGGGGCTTCTCTGGAAGGCATAAAGACCGGGCGTTGGCAGGGGTGGTGAGACAGCAACAGCGGAAAGCAGGGGTCCTGGAGAGGGAGTACCTGGTCCAGGTGTGTGTCTGAGGGCGCATGAGAGCTCTGATACACAACGCTGCCGTCAGCCTTATTTTTCCCAATTAATTGGGAAATTTCACTTGAAGCCTACTTATCTCTGTTTTTTCCTTAAGGTCCTCTGGTCTGGCTTTTTGCCATGTCCACCTCCCACCCACCCCTACTCCACCCCCACCCCGTGTAGGAGCTGCTCTGGGACCGATGGACCAGACATGCAAGCTTAGTGACACAGAAAGATCTAGTACGTGCTTAACGCTCACCCACTGGCACCATGAGATGGATTTCCCCAGACTGCGACCCCCGTGGGTAGAGGCCAGGATGAGGTTTATGTGGATAGCAAGAGCAACCTCAATCTGTTTCTGTTGCAACCACAGCTGCACCAGAGCCCGCCTCCGCTGAAAGGCTTGACGCGTACAGGTGTGAGGGCGTCCCAGTAGAGCTCAGGTAGAGCTGGCCGGTTGCCTCCATCCACAGAGATGTATGAGGTCAGCCAAGTCCCGGGCAACCTCAGGCCAAGCTCCCCAGGTCCTCGTGCAATATCTTTGGAAGGTCCCTCCCTGTGCTGGGCTCTGGAAGGAGTCAGGGGACCTGGGGGACAGGAGAGTAGGGGACAAAATTCATCCCCTTCTTGGGGACACAGGAGACAATACCTCTTCTCATCACTTACAATTCAGTGTGACTGTTAAACTACATTTTGTCAGATGGAACATGGGCTTAAGTGCCTACCCATTAAAAGCACCTTGGAAACACTCCGTGGTCTTTCTCCTTCTACTGGCTGGATCCAGATTGTGATGGAGATCAAGGGTAAGATATGGTAGAGGCACAAACTAGAGGGAGCCTGGGTCCCTGGAGGACCATGTAGATGGACACACCCCCCTGAAGACTGCCATGGGAGCAAGAAATAAACATCTGTTGTGTGGAAACTTTGCATTTTGGTTCTATTTTGTTACACAGCTTAGCTTACCACACGTCATTCAGTTCCTGTTCTTGGGGAGTTTGCGATCAAATGAGGAGACAAGCCTCAGTCACACCTGGTCAGGCACCCGGGCGGGTCACTTTCCCATCGAAGCTCTTTTTTGGAAGAGCGGAGAAGAGTCAGACTAGGGGGAAGGCACTTCGGGCAGGAGAACATCCCAGTCAAGGGCTCAGATGGGGCTTGAAGCAGAGATGAGATGAATCATGTCGATTTTCCGGAGGGGAACAAAGGCGGGTCCTTGGAGGTCACAGGATGCGGCGATCAGAACTCTCCAGCTCCCTTTTCTGACCTAACACACCTCTAAAGTTTCCGGGGGAGGGGAGCCCTCACCCTGGCGCCCCTTGTCCAGGCAGACAGACTAGGACCCCCCCTGTTGTCCGGTCATTAGGAGCAAAGTCCTCCTAGATCTGGATGCTTGATGGGAACAGCTCCTTTGTCCAGCCTTCTCCAGAGGCTCCTGAAAACAAGGGTTTCATTCCGAGCAGAGGATCCTGGCTGAGGCTTCTATGGGCCAGTGGAGATTCAGCCATGGTCTTCAGAGTCCCAGTTCTCAGCCAGGCAGGGACATCTCAGCTTGGGTCTATTGGTTCCCCTCGGGCCCAGAAACAGAGCACTTGACAACCGCGGATGCTGAGTCCAGAGGGTAAAGGCCCTGCCCATGACACTGGCCCCTCAGGACTGCTAGAACCTCAGGGGTGTTCAGTCACTCCCCCCTTGTTGGGAAAGACAGACCCTTATGCGCTGGTTCTCTTACTTTTGACACCCCCCCACACACACACACAGACCCTAACCGTGCCAGTGAAAGGTGCTGTTCTGGGCACCCCCACAGACATGAAGCATGGCACTGGCATCTACTGACGTGGGTTCTAGTCCTGTTTTCACTAGTGGTGTGACCTTGGCCTTCCTCCTCTCCTCTCCTCACCCCCCGACCCCTTTCTTTCACGACATGCTTTGAGAACACAAACACGCTTGCGTTCAATGAACACTCATTGTTCCTTATGTAAGTACTGTTCACTGTTGAGTCAAGTCATGTCCTAGGGTGGTTCTGGGGTTTCCGTTCTCACCTTGTCTTTCCTGGAGCCAAACTGCTTGATTTTCTTGGTGCAGGTGATTAAGGTTGCCCACACCTGCAGCCTCTCAGTACCATCTCCCCAGGAGGTCAAACGTCTTGGGTCCCCTGTGGGAGCAGGTGCTTCTTGTCCTGGAATGCATCCCCTCAGCAGCCCCTGATGTCCGGCCTGGCTCCTTACTGGGGTGACTACACAGATGGCCTCTGGGGTTTTCCTTCACCACTGACCTGGGGATTTCCTTCACTTCTATCAGCCAGCAGATCTGCTGCTTCCTGGAGCCTTCGTCATTTCTGTCCCTCTAATCCCTCCTTTTGTTCGTGCACCAACCCCAGCAACGTTCTGATACTGTAGTTACCGAGTCTGAGTTCAGCTGGCAGGACAAAGAAAGAAGTTTCCGCTGCCTTCTCTCACTCTTCCCCACAAACAAACAACAACCAAAATAACAGCAAATAAGTGAAAGAAGAAGAAGAATGCCAAAAAAACATACAAGTTCCATTTTTGATGAAACGAGCAGGCAGATGTAAGCCAGGATTGTAAAGGTTGAGCAGGGAAGGAGAGAGATCTTATTGTGTTATGTGTCTATGGCCAGAACCCCAAAGTAGATCAGAAGACACCACAAAGATGAGGTAAGGTCTCCACAGGGAGTAGTTGGGCCCCCAGATCCCCCACTCATGAGCCTGTGACCTCCTCCTTGTTCTTTTGGAAAGTGGGAAGATTCATAACATGCATATCATCAAAACAGACCCCCCGAGAGATCTCGGAATGCAACCCAAGTTCAAGGGGTTGAGGGGAGGTCTGTCATTAAAATCCCAGCTCTTGGGGCGCCTGGGTGGCTCAGATCACAGCTGGGGCTGTGATCCCGGTATCCTGGGATGGAGCCCCATGTCGGGCTCCCTGCTTGCCGGGAGCCTGCTTCTCCCTCTCACCCCAACCCCCTGCTTGTGTTTCTGCTCTCGCTGTCTCTCTCTCTCTGTCACATAAATAAATAAAATCTTGAAAAATAAAAAAAATTAAAAAATAAAGTAAAATCCCAGCTCCTTCTCCTGTCTGCCTCATAGGGCAGAGGCAGGCCGGGAGGCCCCATTTTCTTTCTGCTGTATGATTTCCGTGAATTCTAATACATGCGTGTATTAGAATGTATCTATTGTATCTAGTAAATACATTAGATAACATAGTTACATGTATCTAATACATGTAACTATGCCCTCCATCAAGACATAGAACACTTCCATTCCCATCTCACTAAAATGCCCTTAGGTTTCCTCTTTTTAGACATACCCTCCCTCCACCACCAACCCCTGGGGACCCCTGGCAGGTTCTCCGTGGCTATATTGTGTCTCTGAAAGGATGCCATACACGCGGAGTCATGGAGCATGTGGCCTTTTGAGACTAACATCTCTCACTCGGCTCAATGCCTTTGAGATTCATCCAACCTTTTTTATGCATCGGTATTTGCTTCTCTGTTGCTGAGTGGGGCTCCACGGTAGGGATCCGCCACCGTGGAGGGATCCATTCTTGCTTTGAAGCCTGTCTGGGTTGTTTCCCGTTTGGGCAATTATGAAAAATACTGCCACAAACATTAGTATATGGTTCTTTGGGTAGAGATAGATTTTTATGTCACTTGGGTAAGCACCTAAGCCGTGGAGGTGTCGGGTCCTATGGTAAGGGTAAGTTCGACATCATAGGAAATAGCCTAACCCATTTGTGGAGGGACTATACCATTTCTCGCCCCCACCAGCGAGGAAGGAAAGTTCCTATCGCGAGACCTGGCCAGAACTTGGTATGGACAGCACTTTTTTTGGGGGGGGGGATTAACCATTTTATTATGTACATGGTGGTATCTTACCATGGTTTTATGTTGTATTTTTCTAACGCTTAATTATGTCAGACGGTTTTCATGTGCTTACTTCCCATCTTTCTATCCTTTGGTAAAGTATCTCTTGGAGTCTTTTTGCCCATTTTTTAATGGTTTGTTCTGATACTGTTGAGTTCTGAGAGTACCTTTTGTATTAAAGATGCAAATTCTTTGTTGTGTTGAGCAGGTGATTTGCAAGTATTTTCCCTTTTCATTCCCTTCATTTTTTTTTAATAAAGCAAAAGTTTTAAATTGTGCTGATGGAGACATATTTAAACGTATTCCCATCTCCATCAATATGCATTTATTGAGCACCTATTGTATACTGATCTCTGTTAGGCATTGGGCTTTGGAAGATCAGTGGGACTTGGGGCCTGAAGAACCATCTGATGAGCTCATGGCACTTCCTTGAGGGGATGCTGCGTCTGGCACAGACCCAGAGCCCTGGGAGGGGCTGGGGACTTCCTCAGGATTTGTGTCACCAACTCTTCTCAGTTCAAATCTGTCCAGTAGAATGACAGCCAAGCATCCCTGTCTCACCCACCCTCCCAGAAGCCAGTTCCTCCATCCAAGCTCTGGCCTTCTACTTCCCCACTTAGGTCAGCCTTGCCTGTCCTTCAAGGCCCACATTGATAATCCATCAGGCCTGAAGGCATCTCTGATCCAAAACTTGTGTTTCTTTGTTTGTTGCCTTCTTTGATGACATCACCTTTTCTGCCACCTGGTTGGCTTTTAAGACTTAAATCTTCTACATGAAGTGTACAGAAATGCCAGGCACAGAGCCTATTCAAAAAATGTGGGATTTATGTGAGTTGCTGCAAAAGCAGACACATCCCCACAGGCTGAGAGCCCACGAACTTAAGGCTCCCCCCACATCCTTCGTTAGAAGCCGGGACCTAACAGAGGGCTCGGCAAGGCACTTGCCATGAGAACAACCTCGTCCCTGTGTACCCCCCTCAGGCAACATCTCAGTACTGTTTCAGAATCTTCTGAAAACAGCAACCCTCCAAAGGATAGTCACTGAGGATGGGACGGCAGGTACCTTGACAAACCAGTAGAAGAAACAGTTTCTGAGCAGGGGGGGCTTTCGGTCCTTCCCATGTCCTACCGCAGAACTGTGGGCCAGTCTCGGCTGCTGGTTCAGAGGAGTGCCCCAAGCTTCCTTTTCTAGAATGAGGCCAAACCGAAAGCAATCTGAGTTCTGGAGTCGGGTGTTGTAGGCCCTGTTCCCACATGTCAGTTCCTAACAGGCAACAGCTGTGGCTGCGGTTTCTCCTAGGCAAGTGATTCATGTCTTTGCTCAGAAACGATAAGCAGAACAAATGTTTACTTAGACGGATAACAGAGGGACAGTTGGAAAGCAGGAGACTGGCAACTGGAAATATTTGGCTGCTATTTGATCCATGACAATTAGTTGGAATTAGTCATATGGGGCAAACCAGCCAGGCCTCGGGACCGAAGGCAGAGTGGGGGGCACACGGATTGGCTCCCAGGAAAGGCGGTGCTAATGGCAACACTCATCGTGGAGAGGAAGACCAGCAAGGGTGCTCCGAGCATGTCAGAGTGACTTTTACCTCCCTGAGCGCCTTTCCGTCATCAGATGCCTTATTTGCTGCCTGATCCAATTCTCTTGCCCAGAGGAGCCAGAAAGAAGAGCAGAGAGAGGGAAAACTACACATACACACACACACACACACACACACACACTCGGTTGAAGCCTCCAAAATCTGTGAGAAATGTTTTACACATTCGGAAATTAAAGGAAACATTTAATTTTCAGTGTGCGCGCAGGGAAGAAAAGCTTAAAAAAAAAAAAATCCAAACACCCACAACAATAAATTTTAATCTTGGGGACAGTGGTATATGCATGGATTCATCAAAGAAAGAAACATGTACCTTAAAAGTGGAAACCTGAAAATGGGGCTGTGGGCTAGGATTGTCAGTCTAATTATGTTTACATCACTTAAGGCTTGCATCCTACGTGATGCCTATACCAGTATGTACCACTACAGTCGTCCTCGGATGCATTATTTAGTAGACAGATCATAAATATTTCTATAAAAAGGGAGAAAAGGCAGATATGTAATTCAGTTTTTTGGCCAAAAAGAGAGAAATGCTGTTCTGTGAAAAACTTCTGAGCAGGCCATGCTTTGCAAACACTGGGGAGGAAAAGCACAGAGCAAAACCCCAAATGGACTCCCTTCTCGTCTGAGGTCAGAAGCTCTGATGTTCCTGATGGCAAGTGTGAGAAGTTAATTACAGTCCCAAGGCGAGGGGTGGGCTGTACTTTGTCAGAACAGCCAACACTGTGCAGAGCAGAGGACGGGGCTGGGTTTCTTTCTTTTTTTTTTTTGTTTTTGTTTTTGTTTGTTTTTTTAGATTTATTTATTTATTTGAAAGAGAGAGCGAGCACGCCCTTGAGGATAGAAAACTCAACTGTGCCTTCACAGGTGGATTTTTCTAAGCACGTTATAAAAAGTGTGCAGAGGGGGTGACATGCTCCCCTCTCCTTGTCCTCCAGCACTTTGGGGGGCAGGCTCGCTGTTGGCGTGGAAGCAGCGGGCTGGGGGACGTGGGTGGAACCAGGAGCCTGCCCGGGGATGTCCTTCATACTGGACACAGACAGATGTGGTTTTGATGGCTTGGTTCTTTTCCCTCTTCCTTGCACTGGCAGTGCTGTGGTTTGCCTCGAAGGGAAGCACTTCTCCTGTATTCTCCATCCATGACACTTGCATGGGATGATAAACCACGTGTCCCTCCTCCTCCCATGGCCCCTACTTCTCTGGAGGAGAGCCTCGGTCCAGCCCAAATCAGCAAGCAGCATTCCCCGGCCAGGCCCCTGAGGCTGGTGCAGGGGCCATTCCCTGCCCTGTCTGGGCTACGGAGAGTAGGGAGCAGGACTTGGGGCTGAACCTCCAGGGAGGACAATTTGCTTTCCGGTCGTGGCAGTGGGTAGGAAGGTGTGACCCTGGGGTGGCTGAAGGGCATTTGCTGGCCCTGAGTCCAGCCATGCTGTGAACGAAGCCTCGTGACATAGTTTAAGCCTCTGGCTAGACCTCCATTAGACCTCTCACTGGTACCATGCCTAGCCAGTTTGATGCTCTCTTCCTCTTGCACGAGATTGCGCTTGCAATCGTGACAGCCATCACATGTACCGTCTTGGCCTAAAGCAGAGCAGGAGGGCATGCAGGCCACTGATGGCAGGATTCAGGCCTCCCGAGGGGATCCCCAGACTCTCAGAGCAGAGTCCCCTCCAGCCCCAGCTCCAGGGATGGGGGCGGATGTGACTTCTTCAGCTCCCACTGAGGGTCCTGGCCCCGAGGTGCATGGTTTGCCCTCTTGGACCAGAAGCTGTCCATCAGAGCTCCCTGTTCTCTGGAGCTGCCCTCCAGCCATAGCCCGAGTCCCAATGTGTCTGCATAAGGCAGTCTGAATGACAGAAGGCAGATGCCTGTCTCTCCAGCTCATGCCCCCAGACCCTTCTGCAGGACCCCCTGCCAGTGGGGCCACAGAGCTCTCCAGCCCAGTGTCGTCTGAACACGCCCCCGAGACCCAGCACAGCTCAGCTGGGCTGTCTGGGTGGCGAAGCATCTATTTCTTCACTCATTCATTAGGTCGGGTGTTGATTGCCATTCAAAAACACGTGTGACTTTTCCTGAGTATACAAAGCCCCCAGCTGGCCCTGTGGCTCACAAGTCCAGGCCCATATCCCTTGCTGAGCACTGTATTCTGAGTGTCTGCTGTATACATGTTATACAGAGGGCTCGCAGCAAATAAATTAATGTATTTGTCTCAATTCTTATAGACAGTGCACTCTCCCATCATTCCTATCAAACCTTGCCCTTCCTGCCCTCAGAAACACGGTTGTGACTCACATCCTCCTAGAAGCCATTCCCAGATGACCTAAAAAAAGGGGGAGGAACAGGTCATGAATTACCCAGAACAGGCACAGCATCCAATTTGCCCCCAAGTTTTATTAGTAAATATTTTGTAATAAGACTGTGAATTTATTATTTATCTTATCAATTAATTATAATTATTAATTTATGTTATTATTCATTTTTATCAATTATTATGCATCTTGTTAAATAATGCCAAGGGTGTTTTTCTTTCATTATTCTCAGAAAGCATTCTTTTTTCTGGTTGCATAGTCTTCCACTATTTGGCTGTCTTACCATTCATTTGAGCAGTCCTCCAGCAGCCGACATTTAATGTGTTTTAATTATTTTGCCAAAAAAAAAAAAAAGTAGGTAGGAGAGCACATTCCTGTATTAAAGTTTTTGAGAGTCTCTCTGATTATGTTCTTAGGAAAATCTCAAGACTTTTATTGGACCAATTAGGTAAGAGATTCTCTCCTGCTCAGGCTGCTTGACTGGTAGAATGTTAGCCTGGAGTGGCTGGGGGTCATCTCTGCTGTTTTCTGGAGAAGGACACCACTGAGAAAGCAGAAAGGGGAGGAGAGATGGCTTTCTGATAATATCATCCAACACCTGGATCCTGCTATACCTGAATCTGCAGTCCCTTTGTCTACCAATACATTTCATCTAATTTAATTTGAGTGGGGTAGCTTTCACTTGCTACCAAACCTGGTGTCAGAGAAGGGATGAAGCGTACCGCCCCAGGACTGGAAGAGGATGGAGGCTCTGCACCCCATGCTTGAACCTCTTCTACAATGGCAGCTGGCCATTGAGTCTCTTATTAGCATCCATCTAAGGTGTCTTGAGACTCACTACCTTGGAAGTCTGTGTATTTCTTTGCTGAAAACTCTGAGTGTTGGAAAGCTTCCTCTCATATTAGCTAAAACATATTTCCTGTACGTTTTCTATGCCGATAAAAGTCAGAGAATGTAAGCATTAATATTGAAGACAGTCAGTGCTAACGATTCCCTCCACACCGCCAGTGACAGGTGAAGTTAACCCACAGTCAATACCACAGTGTGGTATTGGCCTGTGTACCACCAGAACTAGCACACAAAGTCTTACGCTAATTCTTCTTGAAGCAACATCACTTTCTTTCCAGGCCTCAGTTTCCCTTCCTTCAGAGTGGGCTGTGACAGAGAGCTTATTCAGCATGGAACTGTCTTATCTACAGCTTAGCAAATGTCTATGGAGTCTTTAAAGCAGTTTCTATCATAATAAAAATATTTTAACTTATAACCTCAGGAAGAGATAGGCATGGGAGTCTTTATAAAGCACAGAAATCCAGATGAGCATAATTTGAAGGTAATTTGAATTGTAATGAGTATTTTTAACGTAAACAGGCAGAGGGGAAAACTTGCTGGGTTCTGATGTAGAACACACACCCAAATATGTGTTTGGATGGAAACATCCGTGTCATGGGAATCCAAGATGGTGGGGACCTTCACGGCAACAATGAGAGTGGGGGCATGTGCTATGGCTGGAGGTTGGAGGTTTCAGCCGGAAAGGAAGGGCAATCATTGTGCCAGATGCTTCCATGGTCGCTGCAGGTCTAGCCCCCAGAGGGACAAGGAGTGGCTGGTTGAGAACAGTGACCAGTTCTTAGAAAGCCTTGCAGAACGATGGGATGGGAGGGTTCTCAGGCACAGGAAGGTTCAGGTATCCCCCAGGTAAACACCAGCATCTGCTACAGTTCTCCATCTGACATCTGCCTTTGGATTTACCCCGTGCATCTGTTCTATTTTCCACATCCTTCATACTCACACACATTCATGTGGAAGGACGCTTGGTATCATTTCCATGGATGTAAGACCACAATCGCTTGTCTAGAATAAGACGGGAATAAGACGATCTTATTAAATGCTAGCTGGAAACTTCTGCTTCCCTAGAGTTCTGAGCCTTATGCCTATTCCCTTGTTGAAAAAGATGAGCAAACTGTGAAAAAGATGTCAAAGGTGTCCAGGCCCAAACTGAGTCTTTCACCTTGTGGTAAACAGAGGGACAGAAAGAGAATTCAAGCATGGGCACGGTTCTCAGTATGGGGTCTACTACTATTTAACAGGCTGTCTGTGCTTTGCCTCAAACTCTTACCGCTCCCCCTAGTGCTGAGTGCCCAGGCTGATCCATCCCCCCATCTCACAGATGGCAATGCTGAGGACCCTGGGAGGGGAAGGAGCCCTTCGGACTCCCGGTTTCGTGCTTTTCCTTTGTTTACCATTGTGACTTCTGCTGTGCACCCCGCATGCTCTCACACAGATGTCCATGGATCGCCATCCAGGGCAGATCAGGGCAGATGTGTAACCCTCCAGGGAGAAGAGGCAGCCTGAGGGTGGTCTCCGGGCAGAGGCCATGCCCCGTCTCAGAGACAAGAACCCTCAGCTGAAAGCACAGTCTTTTCTGGCCTCTAGAGTGGTAAATGCTTCGACCCAATGAATGCTGAAAATCCATCATTTTCAGAAATAATCTCCAACCCTGAAAAAAAAGTCATGTTTACCCCGACACCTCTCAGGGTGTCCATCCTGTGTTCACTGGGTGTCTTGTTGCGATTTTCTCTACACTGCGTTTTCATGCTTCCTCCTGGACTTTTCCTCTGGAGTATCAGCATATGCAAATGGACCCTGCCGGCCTGATGTCCAGCTGGGTTCCTCCCCAATGGAGCCAGATGATTTTGTGTTGTTTATCACGTCCACGGTTTTTTTTTTTTTTTAAGATTTTATTTATTTATTTGACAGAGATCACAAGTAGGTAGAGAGGCAGGCAGAGAGAGAGGAGGAAGCAGGCTCCCCGCTGAGCAGAGAGCCCTATGCGGGGCTCGATCCTAGGACCCTGAGATCATGATCTGAGCCAAAGGCAGAGGCTTTCACCCACCGAGCCACCCAGGCGCCCATGTCCACATTTTTAAACTCATGGCTGTGCTTAAGCAGAGAGCGGGATTGCAACGTCCGGAGCAGGTCCATGGAAAGCTGAAAATCTTCGTTAATTTCAGGAATCTCTGTCAGTGTCCCTTCCCAGAAGTGGCCCTGGAGCCAACAGTCCTTCCCCCTTGTTTCAGGACCTAATTAAAAATGCAGCTTCCTGGGCCTTCCCCAGAGTTACAGAATCTGAAGTTTGAGACTCTTGTCACTCTGCATTTTAAAATAAGGCTCACTGTCCTGTCCACCTGAAGTTAAAGGTTAGATGTCCCTGCCAGACAAATAAATAATTTGTTCTTTACCTGAACGCTCATCAGTCAATTCATATTCCCTTGCAACTCTGAGACTGTGCACTTCATTCTGTATTTGCCATCGGTTTTGATGGCAAGTGAGAGACACCTAGTTCCAATTAGATTAGATGAAACATATTGGTTGACAAATGGATGGCATGTTCAGGTACAGCTGGATCTAGGTGTTTAAACCATCACCAGCTAATCAATCAGTGGATCTTCACTGAGCACTTCATTAAGCACTGAGTGCTAAGCTCCATGCAGGTCTCTGCTGCGGGCCAGGAGGTCCCTGCCTTTAGGAGATTTTAAGACTTGCTGGAAAGGCAAGGCACATATGTGAAGAAGCCCTTCAAAATGCAAAACAAATAGTAATATAATTGGATGCTCTAAGATATCTGCAGTCCGCACAATAGATTCCATCCTGCTAATTTACTAACCCACTTTTCATGAGCGGCTCACATGTGCTGATAATTCAAAATAACAAATTTTATGTCCATTTTTCTGTGCCAAGCCATAGCACATGGACTTGGCCCTCCAGGAGCCCCAAAGATTGGCAGAAAAGAGCCAGGGAGCAAGACAGGTCTGAGTGTGCCCCGGTCCCTGGAGTTTGGGAGTGCAGAACCCCAGTCTGTGACCCTGGGAGCTGCCCCACTAAGCATCTAAGCGCCGGGTCTATTGGAGTGCGTGTGTTATCTTCCTGGGGTTGCTGTCACAAATTGCCCAAACTGGGTGACTTAAACAACAGATGTTTATTCTCACAGTTTGGAGGTCAGAAGCCCAACATCAGCATCCCTGGTCCCAAATCACAGTATCTGCATGGTCTGGCTGGCTCAGGAAGCTTGCTTGGAGAATCCACCCCTTGCTTCCTCTGGCTTTAGGTGACAGCTGGCATTCTCCAGCTGGTGACCTTGGCCCTGTGACCTTCAGTCCCAGCATCTTCAAATCTCTCTCTGTTCTCTGCACAAGCAAACCCCGTCCTCCTCCCTCCTATTATATCACCTGGGATGCAATTGGGGATTCCTGAGATAATCTCATCATCTCAGGATCCTTAACTCAATGCCATGTGCAAAGACCCCTTTTCCTTCTGGCGTGACATTCATAGCTCCAGGCTTTAGGACCTGCTGTGGACTAAATGCATGTGTCTCCCTAAAATTCCAATGTTGAAATCCTACCCCTCACAAAGGATGTTACAATTGCCTTTGGGGGTAATTAGGTTATGAGGATTGGTTTCTCATGGGCGGGATTAGCACCTTATAATGCTTTCCATCGTGTAGGACACAGAGGGCAGAGGATGGCCAGGAACCCAGAAGAAGAGTTTTTGCCCGAGCTCCACCTTGAACTTGGACTCCCAGCCTCTAGAACTGTGAGAAACAATTTTCTGTTGTTTCCACCTTGTCTGCAGTATTTTGTGCTACTAGCCTGGACGGACTAAGACAGAAACTGACTTTTTTGGGTGGGGGCTGTTGTGGTCCCTACCACACATGCTTTCCCTGGCCATAAGGCAGAGGCCAGGGGTCTAGATGTTGGCTTCAGTATTCAGTTCATAAATGTGCAGTCTCTTTTCCCCTTTGGGCCACTTTCCGGCCAACTTCCCCGGGACACGTGTCATCCTTGGTAAGCAAGAGCTTGGGGTCACAGATCAGGCTGCGGCTCTGTTGGCCTCCCTAGGAGACAGCTCGGCTCCGCCCCTCCCCTTGGCAAAGGTTTCCGAGAGCTAATCATCACCTTGTCCTCTCTGCGTGTGAATGCGTGCACTCTGCCAGCAGCAAGGGGGTCACAAGTCAATGCACGCCTAGGGTCACTGAGGAAACACAGGGAGGTTAAGGGGACAAAGAGAGGGCAGGGCAGGGCACATTCCCACTGGGAGTTAACCTAGCAGAACCACAGCAAGACAGGCAAGCTGCCCTGGCTGGCGGCCCCTCCCGAGCCTGACTCTCCTCTGTATGAGAAGGGATACCAGGCCTGCTCCCCAGGGAAACCCGGAGGGCCCATCCCAGGGGCTTGACTCCACCCCCATGAATGGAATCTCTGCCTTTGAAACAAGGACAAAAGACCCTGCATTGTGCCCCAGATTCGAGCTAAAGCATAGGGTCTGCAAAACGATTTCCCTTCTCAAAGAACCTTCCAGGATGTTCACCACCAGCAGGGGCTGGCATTAGCATACCCATTTTGCAGACAAAGAGACTGAAGCCCAGAGAGCCTGACCAAGGACACAGGAAGGGGGGAGGCATGGATAAAGACCCCAGACTATGGACACCATGCCCAGGGATCTCTACCAATTAACTGGGTTCTTAAGCTAGGATAAACCAGAGTTCAGGCAGAGCCTGGCTGGGTGCAGAAGGGAGAGAAAAAGGCCAGCCCTCCAGTTTTTCTGTGTGTGGCACGCCTTGGCCTCTGCCCCAGCCTCCTCCAAGGCCTTGGGGTTCTTGAAGGTCCAAACACTTAGATGGGTCCCACTCTCCAGACGTCTCCAGATACATGTAACCTGACAAGACTCTCCAAGAGTTCCTTGGGAACATGGGTCTTACAGGGACCTATGTAGGGAGGGTTCCTACAGATGCAGAGTGAAGTTGTCCCCCAGACTCCGGCCACACACCCCTCTTTATTACCTACAAAATCAAATCACTGCAGAGAAGCCAGGACCCCAGGGGCCCACAGGGACAGGGCCTGATTGGGCTTGATTGCCCCAGAGAAACTCATCCCATTGTAGAGCCTGGGGTGCGATGGGATGATGGGCGTAGGTTGAGGTTTCTTTGGCAGAACTAGGAAATCCGCCTTATCCTCTGCCCCCATTGCCTGAAAATAGACCCCAGTTGCCAGTACTCATGCTTGGGGGCCATTAGGTGCTAGATGGCCTTCTCACCATGGTCATTGCCAGATGGAGCTAGAGAGGACGTCTGACCTATGCTACACTATTCACCTCCTCCCCGCAGGGAGTTAGAGTGGGGGTCCCAGGAACCGGGCCCCTCCCATCCATGTGCTGGGAAAAGTCAGTCACTGGGGACCCATGGATTTTTATCTTCTGTCCTAAGGAGGCTGGGAGAGCTCCTCTGCTGAGGGAGACAGGGAAGCTGAAGGAATGACTTGGGGCCTGGCTGCATGTCCCAGAAGGAAAGCCATCCTTCCGAGTCAGAGAAGACTTGGTGGTTTAAGACCGAACGAGTGAGCTGTGGTTATGTGCAGCCAAAGGCGCTTTGACCGTGGAGGCAGCTGTGCAACCTTTGCAAGCAGCGTGGCCGGTGCACAGCTGGGTGTGGGCCCCAGGACCCTGACTGCAGGGACGGCTTCTCTTCCGACTCCCTGAGGCCCTTCAGGGGCTGTGGTGGGATCCTGCTGATGCTGGGACCAAGTGCCCTCCCTCAGGAGGGAATGGTCTCTGTACACATCCTGACCGGCACTGTGGGGCATGCCCTTGAAGGTTCCTGCGGGCAAAGGGAAGAACAAAGGCCAAGAATTTTGTCCAGAACACGCAGCTCCTGGAGAGGCGCTTTGGGAAGGGAAGAAGTTTCCATCGCTGAGTGTCAGCAGCCATGCCAGCTCTTGGAGACCTCCCCCTCACCATGACATGCCCACACATCTCAAAGTTTACGTGGACATGAGATCACGCCTGTGTAAGTGAGGAAACTGGGAGCTGGAGCGTGGCTGAGTTTCCTAGGGCTGCTGTAACATCACCACACACCGGCCGGCCCAGTGCAACGGGAAAGCGTTCTCTCACCATTCTGCTAAACTGACACGGGGGCGTCAGCCGGGCTGTCTGCCCCCACCAGGCCCCAGGGGAGAATCTATTCCTTGGCTTTTCTGGGGGGCCCGGACAGGTGCTCCTTGGTTTGTGCCTCTGTCTTGTCCTTGACTTCTCCCCGTCTGCTTCATGTAAGGACACTTCTCATTGGATTTAGGCACCCCCTGCAAGAAAATCCAGGGTGATTTCACCCAAACAGCCTTAACTTCATGACATCTGCAAAGACCTTATTTTGGAACAAGGTCACAGTCGCAGATTCTGAGGGCTAGGATGTGGACATAGTATTTTGAGGCCCATTCAACCCCTTATACTAAAGTTGGCTCCTTTCCCACCGCGACCCTCCAGTAAGAGTCTGACTGCACTGGGGTTTGCAGGTCCTACACAGAAATGAGGGAGGAGCCTAAAGCAGGGACGGAGGAGGAGGCAGGGAGGGGAGAAAGCCACCCAGCTCTGGGTATTCTCAGCACACACTGGAGAAACCAAATATGATTATACTTATTGTAGATCTCATAGAGAAAAGCCATACAGGGCCTTGGGGTTCCCGCCACACCTCTCTCCTTTTGCCCCCACAAATGTTTCTATGGGAACCATGCTTCTCTCTTAGGAGACACCCTACAGATCCCAGCAACAGCAACAGCACCAGAAATTAGAGCACTTGAGGGAGCCCCCAAAGGTGAAGGTGTTGATTGGCCCGGGATGAGCGTTTTCTCCGGGGATGTGTCAGGGGAAGGGGGAAGGACCAGGAGCAGAATGGAGTGAAATTATTCTACTGGGCACAGGGAGAGAAGAAGTGGTCCCTTCTATTTCGGGCTGCAGGGAAAGGCATTGCCAGGGGGATTAATGACCGAGTCTGGGTGGTACTCGGGCAGCAGCCTCTGAAAGGGAAGGGGACGCCAAAGAACCCCACCCTCCACCCTGAACTTGCCTTGCCCAGAACTGAGCACTTCATCTAATGCTATGGGCAGGGCTGTGAGGCACCCAGGGCCAGGCACCCAGCCCGTCCACCTCTATAGGACAAAACGGGAACTTTATGGAGGACATGTTCCTACTCTTAAAATACACACACACACACACACACACACACAGGCTTCTATGTGAGAAGTCCAAGAGGGCCCTCCCAGACCTCCCACACCCACTGCCCTGTGCTCCTCATTCCCTTTCTCCCTGGCCCCCGATCCACTCCCCATCCTCCCCCTCCGAGTGAGAACCAGCAAAATGCACGCTTTCACCCGGACCCGAGTAAATCACTAAGTGACATAGAAAGTTAAGTTCAACACTAGGGAAAATTGAATTTATCTTGGAAATGCTTTATTCTTCCAAAAGTTCACTTTGGCAAAGTCTAATGTATGGGAAAGCATGAAATACTATAGCTACAGACAGAGCAAGTTCTTCCACCGAGCATTAAGCCTCGGGGTCCGAATTCCGGCTCGCTCCCCATCAACCACTCTCTTTAACTCATGTGTCCATCAATGTCCCCGCTAAGTGGGAGCATTACGCACATCTCATCTCACCGTAATGTCACAAAACCCGTAGAATTACAAATCAGGTTTAAGGCAGAAACCACGACAGCCAAATCTAAGTACACAACAAGTACATTAAGGATCTGTCTTCATTTGCCCTTCCCATCCTCACCTACCCCTCTGCTCAGACCCACTGCGTGCAGAGCTCAGCTTGAGGTAGCCTAAGATCCATTTTAGAGTGGGCTGAAATATACATGACAGTTCACGCAGCACATGAACATAGACAACTGTATAAAATATTTAAATAAAGACAGGAAAGAACAGAGGATTGCAGCAAAGCCTTTGGCAGACCCAGCCTTGGGGAATTTAGCAGCTTGAGATTCATTACAAATTTCATCTTTAATGTTATTTTTAGTTCAATATTTTGTAGCACTCAGAAGTAAATCTTGGTACGCTGTCTTCTCTCCCCTGGCTTCCTCTCTTCCGGTGTCTGATCCTTCGGTTTTACTGAAACCTAATACGTTTTCAATAAAATTGATTTGTGACGTCGTAATGCTGTTTGTTACCGTCTCCCGTGCCTTGATGTAATGGGGAGAGAAGGATTGCATGATTTGGCAAAGTGAGGCGGATTGCTCTTATTGTGGGATAAATTGGCATGAACTTGGAAACCTCCCTGCTGCAACACGAAAACTCCCCCCTCTTCTTCTTCCCTCTCGTCCTCTGCCATTTTGAAGTTCTGGCCTCACATCACAGTCCTGAGTGCACAGGGTTCACTGTCCTCCCTAGAGAGAGTCATCGTCTCAGATACTGATGCAAAGGAAAGAAAGAGACCTGGGCTTTAAATAATTCCTGCTCAGTTGCTCTCTTGATATGCCTTTCCACCTGGCAACCTCCAGCTAGTTTGTTGCCTTGAAATGAAAGTCTAAGAAGAGTCTTCTGCCCGCAAGTGAGGGTTGGGAGAGGACGGGTTGACCAGAAACTCGATCCTGGGGTCATTGCACACACTTTCCACCTGCTAGGTAGATGCAGGGAGAGTTAGATAAAGCTTTGTCCGGGAGGCAGCCGGCAAGATGAGAGGGAAGGCACCAAATGCGAACTAGCTTGCCCAGCCTGCCCCTGAAATGTATGAACTTGAAGAAGCCCCCGAGGAAAGGACGGAACCCAGAAAATTCCTCATGGCTTTGACCAAAGTGGGATGGCCACATTGGGCTCATTGGTTGCACTAGGGCAGGGCTTGAATTCTGACCCAAGAAAGTGAAGACGTGGTGGGGAAGGCTCGCACCAAAGCTCAGAGCAGCTCGAGAGAAGAAGATACTCAACCCAAGCGCAAGGTGAGCTGTGACATTTTCTAGATGGGGATTTCATGAACAATTCTCCTATCCTGGACCTGGTGTTTCCATATCAGAGATTGGTCTGATGACCTTTGCCTCCTTTGCCTTTGACCCATGCAAAAGCAAAAGGAGAGAACTCTGTGGTTTTCTGGGTAATGGATAACTGAATAAAGCCCGGTGGTTTTTCAAGTAAAGATTCTCAGAAATGTTGATGCTGGAACAAAATGTACCTAGAGAATTCAAGTCAAGGATTTATGGAAGGAGTGTTCTCCTACGGGCCCTGTCGGGGGTGGAGGAGGAGGTGGGGGAAGGGAGGGGATGGAGCCCTGCAATGACACCATATGCTTCAGCTGGGGTCTTCTCCATCCCATTGAGAAGGAGCTCTGGAGTGTCAACAGCACAAAGATGTGCCCCACCTTTGAGGCATGGGGTCTTGGCTGCTTCAGTCAACCTCTGGCTGAGGCCACCTCAAGGGGATTTCCAGGGATTTCCAGGGGAGGTGACTCCCAGGGGTTGAGAACAATCCTCAGGAGATGTGTGCACTGGTTACCACCCAGCACTCATGGCAGCCGGAGATGAGCACACAACCTGCTCCGGGCAGATCTGGCCGGGCTGTGCCTTCCTTACCTCCTGCTCTAGGTGGGCAGGACTATCCAGTGACATCTCATTCTATCATCTTTCCTGTTGAGCTGAGTCTACACTCCAGATCATGAAGGCAAGAAGACTCACCGTGCTCCAGTAAGTTCTTGAACATCTCAGAAGATAAGGGTGCTAAGTAGGCATGATGCTGAGGTCTGGCAGCATATATCTAGGAGAGGAAGGGTCAGGCTGAAAGCGGCAGAGGGACTGTTTTTGCCTCTATCCTGGGACATGACACTATCCACTTAAGTAGTTGCCATCAGGTTCAATGAGAAAAGACATTCTACACCATGTCTGGCGTGTAGGAACCACTCACTAAACGTTAGCTTGTTGTTAGTATCCCATTCCCAAATGGTGAGGTCAAACCTATCAGCTGAGTTTTTCTTTTTAATGAAAACTCTGATAAGATAATCATTGTGAGGTGGAGAGGGTTTGACTCCCCTGCTAACTGGGATGATAAAGATGTCCTTGATGACACCAGGGCAAAGACAGTATATAGATTTTCTTAGGTGCAAACTGCAGCGGTGTAGCGGTGGTCACGGTTGTTAGGAAGGATTCTGAAGCTGGGTCCAGACTGGGTTGAGGGCGTTCCCTGATGAACTAATTGTGTCTTCCTCACGCACCAGAGAAGGGGTACGATTGCTCACAATCCGAGACAGCTCTGTCCTTTGGAGTAATCAGAACTCATGGCTTGTATGAATCAGAAAGCTCCAAGAAAGCAGATTATAGGGGCTACTTAGCTTGTTAGCAGGGATTGTCAGACGTGGGGCTTTCTGCTTTCTAGAGGTGAGATGGGGGAAAAGTCCCCAAAATGTGTCAGATGCAAAGATATTTCCTAAGCAATACTTGGATGCTCCCAAGTAGCAAAATGAGAAAGTAGAAGGAAGAGAATTTCAAGAGGGGGAAACACCCCTTCGTGACTGGCAGCCTCTATGATGACCAAGAGCACTAATATCCAAAATATATGTGTGTCAATATATAGATAACCACAAAGACACAGTAAAAAGAACAACATCCCAATGGAAAGATAGACAAACGATAGGACTTCTTAGGTGAAATCTAATGGTCCCACACCCAAAGCTGCTCAGTCTCACCAGCTGTCTATGACAGGTAAAAGAAAACAACATCAGATGCTCCACATTGGCAGAACTTTGGAATCTGACCATATAAAGCACTGGGGGGGTGGGGAGGCGAGGGCAGAGACCGAGTGGGACCACACATCTTGCAAACCCTTAGGGGAACAGATTAGTCATGCCTTGTATGACTGAAAAGATGCCGATCTGCTCTTCCAGAATTCTCTCTCTAAATGTAGACACTAGAACAGTGTGGCTCAAGGAGTCACATGGAAGGGTGCTTACAGTAGCACTGGGCAGCAATCGTGATGTCCAAAATTAACCAAACTGCCCATCACCAGGGAAAGACGAAAATAGACAGGGAACAGATACAAGATGTACAGCTCACCTCCGAGAAGGGAAGAAGCGTCCGAGTTGCATTTACATAGACGACAAGAACAGCAAGAACAGCCCCTCCTCGCCCCACCAATGCTTTACATGTCCTATCCCAACACAAGGGAAATGTCTGGAGGGCTGCACACACCCACAATGATAATATAAGGGGAGACTGGAACAGGGAAGACCACAGAGGATTTACTTTTAATTTCTATAGTAAGAACATATTCATGAATTCTTTGAGTAATTATGTTAATTTTCAAAGAGCTCTGGCTCTGGGGCCGTACATAGTACTAGAGGGTGGCAGGGTGGAGGTCAGCCAGACTGATGATGTGCAGGAGGTCCCTGTACCCACGGCAGCCTTAGGCCCCCTTCCCTTGGTGTTCACTGGCCACATCCACTACGGAGCCCTTGGTGAAGCTGATTACTCAGGAAGAGCTGTTGGTAGCTTTCCTGCCAGGTAGTGCTTGAAAACTTGTTCAGAGGGATGGGGATGTGGGGTGGGCAGGGGACAGAATTGCAGCACACTCATCATTCAGCCCTTTGAGACCTTCTGGGCAGATTCCTGCCATCTCTGATACCTGAAAGCGGAACAAGGGAAGAAGCAGTGTGCCCCAGACCTCCTGCTCTCCTTGTCCATGGTGCTAGATGAGAAGTCTCTCCGTATCGCTACGTCCATGGCATCAAGGGCAGGTGGCCAATAAATTGCTCAGGGAGAGGGGTTTCTTCTCCAGCCCTTGGGTCTTTCCAGACTCTAAAGCATTCTAGGCAGAGAGATTTTCCCCAAATCCTTCGGGGCTCTTTCTGTTGTGCAGACTGCTCAGATCATTCTCATTTTCCTCATCCACCATTGCTGCATTAAAAATGGCAGCCTGTCCTCTCTGGGTGTCGTAGGCTATCACTCCCCAGGCCAGGCCTCCCCACCGCTGGCTAGTCCTCTCCCTGGTCTCTCCTCCAGGCCCAGCCCTGCACCGGCTCTGCGACTCTCATGCACGGTCTCCACAACACCGGCTCTTGGGATTCCTAAGGCCAAGAGGAGACGTCTTGGAACGGCGGTACATTCTTGAGGCGGTCTTGTGAGATCTGGGGCTGGGGGTGAATATATGAAGTCTGTGTGGCCTTCCATGACCTTGCTTGTGCCCATTGTCCCTTCCCTGAATTCACACCACCCTCTTCTGTGTTGTGCCAAGCCCCTGAACCAGCTTGCTCTCGATCAGCAGCGCCCCCTTCTGCCGGATTTCTGCGGTCAGGAGCACTGTGCTCAGGGAGACATGCTAATACAGAGTGAACTTGGTTGTCATTGTGAATTATTAAATACTTACTGAGCATAGGACATTGAGCCAGTCAGGACAAACGCTGGTAAGCACGCCCTTAAGTGCCAAACTGTCCACCGTGTGGGTGTCAGGAAGAACTCAGAAATGAGTGTGGTTTGGGGAGAAGACCCCCAGGCTGGAGTATTACAGGGTGGTGGGGGGGGGTGCTCTATGGTCCAGGCAGCCTCAGTGGCTCAGGGTCAGCCCATATAGATTCAGTTCTCTACCCAGACACATACCATCTTTTTTTTTTTTTTAAGATTTTATTTATTTGACAGAGAGAGATCACAAGTAGGCAGAGAGGCAAGCAGAGAGAGAGAGAGAGAGAGAGAGAGGAGGAAGCAGGCTCCCTGCTGAGCAGAGAGCCCAATGTGGGACTCGATCCCAGGACCCTGAGATCATGACCTGAGCTGAAGGCAGAGGCTTAACCCACTGAGCCACCCAGGCAGCCCCAGACACCTACCATCTTGAGGTGGTTGAGCAGATGACCCAAGTAGCTGAGCCTAGCCTGAACCGAGCCGTCTGTTTCCTCCTGCGGATAAGGGGCATTATGATCTCGTCTGTCTTACCATCCCATGGACCCTCTAAGGGTGCAGTGGAGTCATGCACGAGGAAAGGTTTTTGCAGATGCAGAGACCACCTTGCGCAGGTGTGTTCCTCCATCATCCCTCGTCCAGGCTCATTGGCCAAATCACCTGATCAGCAGAGATTTACTAAGAACCTGTCATGTGCTGGGGATTCTTCTAGACTTGAGGGATGCAGATAAAGACACAACCTAGTCTTCCAGTGGGCTCCAGTCTAGCAGGAGGGGCTAGAAATAGAAACCTGAGAGCACAGAATGGCAGCTGTTGTCCAGGGCAGAGAGGAAAGATGCTCTGGGCACAACACAGGTCACTAAGTATGGGGGAGAGGCTCCGTAGCTGAGCCCATCCCCATCGGAGTGAGCAGCTTGCACAACATTGTGAAGGAGTATGGGACCTTCTTGCACAAGAAAAGTCGTCTTGGAGAGGCTTCTATCTCCTATGGGAGTGGAGTTCAAGGAGTAGCCCCATGGTGTAGCCGATGGGGCAGTGCCCCCACATTATCATGTCCTCGCCCTCATGGACACTCCCAAGGGACTGGTTCCTGGGCAAGCTGCTCCAGCCACAGAAGCCTGTCCACCTGCAGGTGAAGCAGGCCAGACTGCCAGGAAAATAACACCCCAGGAGCATCCTTTGACCTACAATGGCTTCTGCTGCATGGGAGGAGGTGGGGGAAACCAACCCCGTGGCCCCTTCTGCACGGCGTCCCGCTGAGTCTCAGCAGGCCTTAGTGCGGGTGGCCCACAGCCGTTGCCAGTTCTCCAGTGCCTCCCGCATTACTTGCCTTCCCTCGCTTGTCCCCACAGTCCTGCTTCCCCATTGATGCTTTCTGGGATTACCTGCTAAGGAAATGTTAATGCTGTGTCCTCCTCTAAGGGTTGGCTCCTAGAAGAATCCAACCTAAGACAAGACAGATCGGGGAAACCTGTTTGTTCCCCAGCTCACCCTTTGTATGTGTTCCAATGAGCTGTCCCATTCAAGAGAAGTCTCTGCATTTCCATGGGGTTCCGCTGTGCATCTGTTCCTGCTCTCCCTGCTGATGGGTCCATGGTGCAAATGCTGACCTCACTCCGGCCTGGTACACCCCGCCCTTCCCTTCCCTTCTTCCAGTCTCCCCATCCAAGGCACACCCCTTGTTTACCAAATGTTCAATTTTGGTTATGTTACTATAAAAATCAAGCAGCTGGCAATTCTAGCTTGATTAGCAGGTCTCCAGTTTTGATTAGTAAATTACTGTGGTAATCAAGGTTAATTCTCATTGCAGCGCTCAGCAATAGATTTTATAGTTTGCAGGGAAATGGTTTTCCTTCCTGGGATGGAGACCATTTCATTAAAGGAACCCAAAGATCGGAAAGGAGGGAGGTGAACCCCAGCAGAACTGAGAACGGTTCCTGCAAGACCTCTCTCTCTCTCACTCTCTCTCTTTCCGGTCCACCTTCAGATGGGTCCTTTCCTGGGATAAAGGAAGCCTGCACAAGACCTCCTGAAAAATACCAGTTTCCGACCTCAGGGCTTTTCTGAGTCTTTGAGGAACCAGGGAAACAGTCCTTTCTGGAACTGGAACCAAAATGCTGAGGGGCGGGGGGCAGAGCTCAGGCTCAGAGATGCCTTTGGGCAGATGACTGTCTTTAGACACCCCTAGGGGATATGAAGGAGGGCAGGCTGCTGTCCCAGCTGGCTGGAGGCAGCCTCTCCATTCCCCGCCCGTGGAGAGGTATCTCTCTTTCCAGAGAATGAATATGTGTAGACAGGATCAGGCCTCCGAGAGACACGCAGCTTGAGAGAAAACCCTTGAGATGGTGGAGCCTGACAGCGGAATTCCATTTCTGACTTTTACCTGGGGCCGGTGTGTGCACGGTGGACTCTGGATGAGTTGAGATTAAGGTATCCTGTCCTACAATCAGGAAATAGGACGAAAGAGAGACGAGGCTGGTCCTAGCCCACCCAGGATCTCTCTGAGAACTCATTCCCTCTACCTCTTACTCCCTGTACTGTAATCACTAAATGTCAGCAGTGGATGCTTTGCCTCCCGTAGGTGACATTTGTTTTCCCTATCTCTTTGGGGGATGGACCCTGTCAATCCACAGAATTCACGTAAAACTTTGACAGCGCAAAGAAGTACGGCGGGAAGGTTAGTTGGCTGGCTCAGGCATGTGCTGACCCCGTCCTGCCTTCTGAGTCGGCTGGCAGCTCACAGGGTGCTCCGAACCCCAGTCGGCCCGGCATGCAGTCCCTTGCTCACACACCGAAAAGTGTCCACTCTCCGCAGAGCTGGTCTGAGCTTTACCTGAACGTAAGGTTGAAGCAAGCTACCCCTTCTGACCTGGCTCTTCTCCTATTCTGACTTCCAGATAGCAGAAACTTGTGTGAGCCCTGCTATAGGTCCCCAGGACTCCGCAGGTGGGGACAGCAACAAATTAAAACCCAGACCTTGCCCTTGAATTGGCCATCCTGTATTCTGGGGGGGTCTTGGGAAGGGACTTATTTCTTGGAGTCTCACATTTCCATATCACCCTTCCCAATTTCCAGAGTCCTCAAAGCTTATGAGCACCTTAGGTCCAGCTGGTGCAAACAGTCCTGTTTGGGGTGTGGTTCACAGGTCTCAATTCCCAGTGTCCCTATGGACCACACTTCTGTGGGCAGATAGATGTCAGCTCTAGAGGAGGCCAAGACATGCCCAAGCCTCTTTTCAGTGTGTTCCATTAGGTGGAAGGTAAAAAGCTTCTCTAGACCCTACAAAATCTTCAGACCCCTCAGGACTCTCAGGCAAGAGCTTTCAGATTTTCAGCTCTGTGTCTTTGTGGACACATAAAACCATCCATCCCTCCTTAATGTTTTTCTATCACCAATGTCCTCATGTGTTCTTTCGGAGCAGTGTGTGTAAGGCCCCACGCAAGGAAGGAAAACCCTCTGGGGAAAGAACGAGAGGCCAGAAACTGATATAACTCTCCCAGTTTTCCTTGCCTAAAAGCAATTAAGTTTTCACACCTGTTTGGGTGGTGGGAGCAGGATGATTGTCTGGGGGTGAGGGGTGTGGGGTGGGGAGGAGGATTGCAATTTAGGATGGAGACACTGAGCTCACTTCTCCCCCAGCCAGAGCATCAGCTGGCCTCAAACCCCATCCAGCCTTGTCTACATCAGGCCTATTGCTTGCCAGCTGTATGACCTCGGGCAACGAAGCCACTCCCGCCTTTGGATGGCTTTACCTCAGTTTCTTCATCTGTGAAATGGGCATTGTAATGGTAATTCAGTCAGAGGGCTGCGAGGGGATGTGTGAGATAATACTCCTAAAATGTTTGAATCTTCTCTGAGAAGCTAGTGCTTGAATGTCCTCTAGGCCTATGATTTCATGAGCGACGGTGCTTCAAGAGGACAGCTCCAAGCTACCATCTTGTGTTTGCTTCCTGTTAGCGGATGAGCTATGAGCAAAGCAGGGAACATGGCCCAGCCCAGGGCGGCCGTGGGAGAGCATGGACACTGGGAGATGTGACTCACGGCAGCTGTTGATGGGAAAACGTAGCAAACATGCCTTTCTTATCCTGCTGCTCGTGCTGATGTTGATCCCTGGCTTAGAAGAGAAATTCCTTACTGTGATCTGCGAGCACTTTCCTGTTTTTCCCTCAGGGATGAAAGTACTTCCCTAAGTTAACCATTTTACCTATAACTCAGTTAAACTCATTGGGGGCCCTCTGTACCCAAACGGCTGTGAATTCACGTGTGCCTGTGAATTTTCTTTGTCCAGTCTTGCCAGCAGTTCTGGATCAGGTCTGACCTTCCTCATCTTCGTCTCTTTGCCCCTCACCTCCTGGTTCTGTTCTTCCTTCTCTTCTCCCCGCGCCTCTGATTGGCTGTAAAACATCGGCAGGACGGGTTGGGCAGGGGTCAGTGAATTGCCTTGGGGAAGAAGAGATTTCAGGGTTAACGGAGAATCTGTGAACCACACCCTTCTCTGTAGACTGGTAGATACTGGGACAAAGCAGTTCTACTGGAGGGCTTTTCCCAGACTCAATTTCACAAACTTACTTAGTATCATGCAGATTTCCTTTGCAGATTTCTGTCAACAGAGAAAAATGTCATTGTGTTGGTGCCCTGTTGATACTATAACTGAATCAGCCTGCAGTAAGACTACGGAGTCAGAACCCAAGAACAATGGCTTTTGGCTTCTCCTTCCTGCAGTCAATGCCATTTTGCCAAACAAAATTATAAGCAAAATGGATGTTTTGGGGCGCAGTGCGGCAAGGAATATACGGCTGCATTTCCTTCAATAAATCTGCCTTCTTCTGCCCGGACAAAGACATACAACCTATAGTGATTGACGTTTTCACCACTAAATTATACTACGTCTGTTTCTAGAAGAAATGTCTCCATTCCAAAATTAGCTAACCATCAACATAACATAAAATAACTTGAACACGGTGTCATTTCACAAAGATATTGATTCATGCAGACTTATTGGATTAATAACTGGTTTCCCATAAAAGTAGTCGTCACTATGTCTTTGGTAGACAGAAAAAATATACACTGTAGAACAATATATATTGGTACATTTAAGTCTGATTGCTGAGCTCAAATAAACAAAACAGTTTTCAAAGGCAACATTACAAATGAAAAGAGAGGTGACACAATGCAACTTACAAATGGATCCGGGGGTGATGGAAAGCTAATAAAAAAAGACAACGATTTATTTATTTGGGGCATTTGATTTTACTCTATTGGATTACACAAAGCTCTAATTTTTCACTGCAGTCAATCTGTATAAAAGTTCAACTGATGAAAGCATATATTTAATTCCCAAATGCCTTTTCTTTCAACCCCTACTTCTTCAGAGTCGGACAACCTTTGGTGTCCTGAGTAGCGAAGCGGTTGGCTTACGTTGGAACAAACAGACCAGCGGAGATATTTAAAGGCAATAGGTGATTTACTCAGTTCCTAACGACAGCCAGCCCACTCTTTCTCCCCGAGAATGGATTTCGCCAGTAGGTTGAGAAAATACGCCTCTTTGCATTCTTGTTTCGGTGTTTTGGTTTTTTTTTTTTTTTTAAAGATTTTATTTATTTATTTGACAGAGATCACAAGTAGACAGAGAGGCAGGCAGAGAGAGAGAGAGAGAGGGAAGCAGGCTCCCTGCTGAGCAGAGAGCCCGATGCGGGACTCGATCCCAGGACCCTGAGATCATGACCTGAGCCGAAGGCAGCGGCTTAACCCACTGAGCCACCCAGGCGCCCCTCGGTGTTTTGGTTTTTGAGCGTGGTTTCTTCAGTGAGGTTCTATGGTAATAAAGTCATTGAAACTAACCTTATTGGTTCCTCGTCTAACAGATCGACCCATGGTGTGAAGAATAAAAATTGGGCACCTCACCGTTGGTTTGGCATGATTTGACTCAGCTGGCTTTTCTAAGCTCTTCCTTTTCCTCCCTTCCCCTTGCCGTGTCCGGGGCCAGCCCTGTTTGTCCCTTGGGTTTGTCCTGTTCCCACGCACTTCTGTCTGTCTGTTTGGACTTGTCTGTCAGTTCTCCACATTGCCATGTCCTCCTTTCATTGGATGACTTCTCTTGACCATTCGATTTGCTAGAAAAAAATAGCCACGTCTTCGTTATCTTGTTTTATTTCATTAAGACACCTTATTACTGTCCTCTCCTGCCCCTGGGGTTAAAAACTCCTTGTGGACAGGCTGGGGCTTTCCTGGTCTTATTGATGGCGATATCCACATGGGCCCACACAATGGTGGAAGCAGCCAGAAGGTGCTCAAGAACTGAATGGATACTTCTGTCTGGGACGAAGACTCAGAAATGGAAAGTTTTCATTTTAATTTGATTCCAACTTTCTGGCATGTCACGGTAGGCTACTTGGTATCTTCGTTTTTCTTCCTTTAAATAGAAGTGTTCATCTGCTGTCCAGAAATGGTGCACGGATTAACTCATTGCACAACGGAACAAAACAAAATATATTTATTTACTGACTTGCTTCGAAGGTGCTTTTCTGCTTATTCACAACAGGGTTAAGAGGTAGGAAGGAGTTCATTAATATGGAAAGCCAACCAACGAAGGCAGGGAGGCCCCATCTTATCTGGGGATTAAAGCCTATCCCGCCTGTGAGGTGTTCCTTTGGAAATGGCCACATGAGCTTTCGGGATTCCCACAACTGGTTTTCCAATTTATCTTCTGGTGTTGAAACAGATCACTGTTTCTACAGTGGAACACTAGATTAAGTAGTTGTATTAAAAATGAATATTTTAAAGAGCTAGAATCACACACCATGAGATGACCACCCAAGGAGAGACATGTGGGAATGAGACCCAGAAGGGACTGCAGATTCATGGTTCAATTTTATGCTTATTTCCAGGCAAAAGCTGATTGAGTGAGCTGGCAGGTAGAGGGGGGGCCGCCACTTCAAGCAATGTTTTTCTTCCTCTGGCCCCCTCTTCCCCCGAGTGGGTATGCGTTCGCATTAATCCAACAGTGGTAACTCTCCTGTAGCTTCGGGCTGTCCCAGATTATTTGTAGCTTGATTTATCGCTTCTCTGGAGACTGGTGCAGACAGCCGATGAACTTCCCAATCCCTGGGAGGACTCACTAGCTGTGTTTCCGTCTGGAGGCAGTGGGGCGGGGGGGGGGGGGGAACGGCTTACTTGGATCCCTTTCTCCGGGTGTGAGAGGTAGCCTTTTGGCGTGGTCTCTTGGCTTTAGGGACAGTCTTGAATTCCCTCTGCCTGCCAAAGCTGGGAGAGCCTTGCCCATCTGCTTCGTGGTCTGTGAGGCTTGTAAGGCAGCAGTCCAGCAACATCCAGGGTCTTCTTAACTTGACGGAACCTGGAAATAATAATGTACCAAAGAGCCCTGTTGCCGCTGACTTTGGATCCTAGAAATGCGCCCTCCAGCAGTGTTCGGTGAACTCCCTAATTCCTGTCCTTGCCTTGCAGGTCCAAAGTGGCTCGGAAAGTCTCTGGAGACAGAAGACCCTGAATTGGTATGGTACTTCCGGTAGCCAATGCACTTGGCACCTGCCCTCCTCTGCTGGTCTATCCCGGGACAATGAATCAAAGTGTGATTGGCAGATGAAGTTTTTTTTTTTTTCTTCTCCAGAGGACTGAATACCTGCTGAATCTCATTTGCAATTGGAAAAGTGCAAAACTATTTTAATCCAGCACTTTGATACACAAAGAGAGAGGAGAGGAGAGAAAGTGCTGTGGGAGGAGAAGGGCGGGGAGGGTAACCTCAGCCAGCACAATTTGTCACTGGCCCCTGGAGCTACAGCAGGAAGCAGCTCTGGGATTCCTTGACCCCTGCTTCCCTGTCTGTCCCAGCCCCCCACCCCCGCACTGATTTGGTAATTTCCATCCCATCCTTTCGGAAGATAAAAGACACCATGGGCGGGATCCATGAATAAAAGTCGTTATTTATCGATGCCAGTTTTGGGGAACATTTTTCCTTCTGATTCATGAACCACTTTTCTACATTCGAAAAGCAGTTCATAAATCGTTCAGCGCCGGCAGAAATTAATAATAATGAATCCATTTACATAAAATAGTCTCATCCTGCCAGGTGCTGATAATACTGGAAGCTAGAACCTCTTTGGGAAGCTGGATGTTGTGTGTGGGGATGTGTGTGTGTGTGTATTTTCTCACACTTCAGACCTCATGCCTTGTATCTGTGAGCTTAAGCCAAAGTTTAATTATTTACTCTCCAGTCTTGATCACCAGGAGTTGTTACTTGAAAAAAATGGGACAAGATGAAAATAAGAGAAACAATTCAGTGTCCTGAGAAGACAAGTCACAAGCCAAGTAAGAATTTTTATCTAGCCAAATTAACCCTTTGAGTGGTTCTGAGAAATGCACCAGTCCAAAGCATCATTAATTCTCAGAAGAGACCATCACCATTCATTTGTACACACACACACTCTCACACAAGCGTAAACAAACAGTGTGCTCCCGGGACCATGAAGTGATTGGAAAGTCAGCAGGCTGATTTATTGTAAACTATGTTTTCCAAAGCACATGCCAACAAGCACAGATTCTAACCATTCTCAGTAGGTCTTCTGTGCAAAGAGAGTTCTGGGGTGAAATAGGCTGGCACAGCCCCCAGGTTAAGCCAAGTTCAAGGGGTTCTTGCCTGCGGTAGAGCACTACAGGCAACAAAAGGGATTGATGAGTTAGGCAAAACTTTCCTTCTTCGTTTGTTTGCCTTTTCCCCCTTGGAGGCAGAGGGTTCGATTCTCCTATTCCTCAGCTCTTAGAACTTGACTATCTCTGGTCTGTACGTGGCTCTTTCCTTGAGTTGTACATTTATCCCCTCTGCCCTTCCCATCGCTCCTATTTCTATAGGCAACGTGTGAATTTTGTTTAACGTGCATTTTTGTTGTATTTGGATGTATCTTCAATGTGTGTAAAGGCTACGGTGCTATTTTCTTCACCGCCTGTCTGTCCCGTCTCTCAAGGGCACCGTGATCCTCCCGTGGGCACACGTGGCCCTATAAACACACCGTGTGATGCTTCTGGTCCCACACGAAGCTCCATAATGCCCATGCATTCTCCCAGGAGAGGGCACCCGTGTCGCAACCAGGTGGCAGCGTGGCAAGGAGCATACTCGGGCATGAGAGTGAGGGTTTCTTTGGGACAGATGTCCAGTGGCAGAATCGCTGGGTCCTAGCATGTACGTCTATTAAACTTGACTAGGTGGCACGGCTGCTCCTAGCGTGGCGGCCTCGGTCTGCATGCCCACCAGTGGTGATGAAAGCCCCGCACGTCTGCCAACACGTGGCACTCTCCGGCTGTCTATTTTGCCAGTCTAAATGGTGTGAAGTGCGATCTTGTTCTAATGGCATTTTTCTAATTACTAATAAATGTGAGCCTCTCTTTATGTGCTTATAATTAGCCTTTTGCATCTCTTCTGTAAATGGACTATAGCTTTTGTACATTTTTTCCCCCTTCTCGGGCTGCTTTCTTCTTCTCGTGGATTTCTAGGACTTTCTTGTTGGTTTCTTGACTTTCTGTGAGGTTTTGGACCTCACAGCCACCTTGACCCGTTCCATCATTGTCTACTCACTGTCCACAGTGTCTCCAGAAATTCTCTACTTTTTCTGCCGTTCTGTGGTAGGAAGACTTCTCGGGTAGCCCCTAGTGAGCCCTGCCTGGTGGTATTTCCGTAGTGGTAGAACCTTCTCGCCTCCAGGTGGACCCAAGCAAGGGACCAACTTCTGAGCGAGGGGTCACAGCCGACAGGAGGAGAGGCTCCTCTGTGATTAGGTCACAGCAGATCGTGGCCTTCACTGTGCTGATGGGCTATGGAGGAAGGAAGCTGCTGTGTGGGAGGCCCAGGGAGCCAGGAGCTGAGAGTAGCCTTGGGCCCATAGTCTGCGGGGAACCGAGCTTGGAAGTGGATGGTTCCCTGGGTCGACTGGGAGCTTGGGTCATGCCCTTGGTTGGAGTGCATGACGGACCTTGAACCCCCCTCTGAGGTCCATCCAAGGTTCCCAGCTGCAAGGGCAGATGGTGTGTGCTACTGGAAGGCTCTGGGCCTTGAGATCATCCGTTAGTCTGGTACAAATACCCCGGGCCCATTCTGGGTTGCATACCTTAGGAAAGTCTTGACTCTATCTCAATTTCCACCTCATTTGCCATGTTAGGAAGAGATCCAGCTGTATTTTTCCACAGAACCATGGTGAATTTCTGACCTGCTGCCGCCGGCCTCTCTCACGAGGGGAGGGAACGTGGGGAAAATGGCTTCCGGCAGCGGATCCCTCAGAGAGACCCTTAGTGAAAGACGAGCTCCAGTTGTTTGGTGTGCGTGGCCTCCAGGAAGGGCCGTTGGAGAGAGCTTGTCTCACGTTGGTGTGACAGCGAGACTTTGCCTGGCCCCTTGTTCCCAGTGGCTCAGTTTTTGGAACAGGAACCCTTGAGAAGGTGGATTGTTCTGGAAGCTTCCTCAGAGAGTGAGTTCCCTTCGTAGGGGGCAAGACCGCTTTGAAGGAACAATCCTATGTTCTACAGCAGACTTTCCTATTGACTGGCTGTGCTCCCTTGAGGGGGTTCACTTCTTTTTCTGACCTCAGTTTCCCCATCTGATGAATGAAGCAGGTGCACCAGGTGACTTCTTTCCAATTTAATGGCTACATGGAATGGAGCCATCTTTGTTCCCAAGGAAGAAGAGGAAGCCCTCAGAGGGTAGGGATTTTCACAGTCTGGAGGAAGAGGAAGGTGCCCATTGGAACTCACCTTCAGCAAGTTCAGGCCAAGATTGAAGGATTGGTGTTTCCTCTGGCTACAAGGGTTGCCTCTGCCAGATCTTCCTGGTGGTTCTGTACCCACGTCCCCTACGGGGGACTTCCGGCTCTCTTGGCTGAGATCAGATCTGTTAAAAGAGCTCCCATATTCTACGGAGGTCTCTTGTCTCCTATCACAGCCACGATGCATTCTGACAACGATTCCTGCCTTTAATTTCCGAGTCTGTGTTGGGGGAGAAATGAAATGTGTGTGAATCTGACTCACATTTATGTTCGGGGAAGTCTCACCCAGGCAGCCTTTTGAAATCATTCTTCCCAGGGAGGGAATCCCACTGCTCCTCTGATCCGCAGAGACAGACAAGGAGACACCCACACACCAAAGTCGTTCCGAATGGGTCTGCGACTTTGCGAAACACCAGGCAGGGATGTTAGTTCCACTGTGAGCAGCCTACAGTGGGTATGAACTGATTTTGGGGAGCATGTGCTTTCGTGTTAGAGCCTCAGGAAACGTACGTGCCTGGATTGTCTGGATAGGGTGAAGCCATCATCACCCAAGCCTGTTGACTCAACAGGACCACAGGTGGCTCTGGTTAGAGAAAGAGACAATGACCTACTGAAGTGGCATCTGATTAACTTCTGCTGCCTTTACCCTATAGCTTCAGTGGTCATTGAGGAGCCTGTAAAATGCCATGAAAAAAACCATCAACTACCATTACTACGAATACTATGACTACTGCAAACACTGCTTATTGAGCTCTGCTGTGTGACTTTGCTGCGCCATCTTGCTGAACCCTCAAAACCACCACGTGAAATAAATACCCCTATTATCTGCATTTCACAAGAGAGTAAGCAAAGGTGTGCTTTAGGGTTACCAGGGAGGTGACAGTAGCTAAAGATCCATTTGTCACAATTAAAGAAACTGTGAACACAACTGAGACACAAATTCCAGATTGGGAAAAGGTATTTGCAAATGTCTTTGACCAACATGGAATTGTATGTAGGTAACACAAAGAACGCTAGAAAAGGTAGAAGAAAGGAACAACCTACAAAAAAGGGATGAAGGATGCAAAATAAGTAACTTACAAAAGAAGAAACCCAAAATATTAATGCATGAAGACGCTTAGACCCATTAGAAATCAGAGAAGTGCCAATTAAGACAAGGGGAAGATGTTCCTTTCTATGTACGGTATCATAAATCATAAATCAGGGCATAAATCAGCCACATGAGGCTGACCACTGGCCGGACGTGGGGGTGCGGGAACTCTCACACGGAGCTCAATGACGTTTAGAACGATGCAAGCATTCTGGAGAACAGTCAGGCACGGGGAGCCAAATGACAATCTAGATCCACTCTGACTGGGCAGTTCTACTCAGTACACATGGCTAAGAAATTCTCATACAGGTCCCCAGAAGGGCCTGGGCAAAGGCATTCGTTCCTGCCTTGCCTGTGGGGATGGAGACCCGGAAGCCGCATGGGCATCCGCCCCTGGACGCGTGAAGGTCTGTGTCGTCTGGTGGATCCCCTCCTCCGGGCATCATGCAATAGTAGAAACTGCAGACTGTGTCATCGCTTGGCAACAGGCATGGGCATAAAAACACCATGCTCTGTGAAAACAGTAAGAAACAGAATAAGATAATTAATGCACTGCCATTTGCACCAAAAAAAACCAAAAAAACAACAAAAAAAAAACAAAACACCTGCACAAGAAACGTCCAATCACACTTGGAAAGAAACATCAAAAGGGACTGGGAACGGGGATGGCCAAGAATTAAAGGCGAGGGAAGTAGCTGGAGGAGATGGGGATTTGGGGACAGTATTTCTTGCTACTTTATATGGGAGAGAAAGGATCTGAACTTGCTCAAAGGCTCACAGGGAGAAGTCAGTGAAGGGCACGGGTGAAGAGGCAGAAGGGTGAGGAGGGTTGGGGAGGGGGCCCAATGAGAAAGGAGGGGATGAAAGCCCAGGCACAGGTGTGGAGTGTGTGAGCTGGACAGGTAGAGGGGAAAAAAGATAAACAGGGTTAACTCTTGAGATGGGGTTCAGGAAAGTGAAGGGGCTCTCATTTGATCACCTTATGAGGATAAAGACATGGATGGCATGGTGAGAGTTTCAGGAGAGTAGAGAAGGTGGAAACAAGCTAGGAAAAGGATGGGGGGCAAGCAGAGGACCCAGTGAGGTGGTGACCACTAGGGGAACAGAGTGGGTAAACAGGGGCTGATTCTGGGCAGGAGGGCTGGGGGACAGAAGGGTGAGTGACTGAGTGGACCAGCTCTGGATTGGGAAGAAGGGAAGAAACATGAAAAATAATAGGAAGAGTTTGAGGGTTGAGAGATCGGAAGAACACATGAGGCCAAGAATACCATCACGGGGTTCCCTGAGCAAAAGCCAGAGGGAGACGTGATCGTGGTCACGGCGCGCACTATAGGCATTATGAAATACCAACACGGAGCCATTCTGGGAAAGCCAGGGCCCAATGGTAGGCTAGGGAGAGGATTGCTTTATTGGAGGGAAAGGAACTGAAAGGTGGAGTTGCTCAAAATAATGACAGGATTTGTGCTAGTGGGATTATCTTTTGCCTACCTCCAAAGCCTCAACACATGGGGCTGGGAGTCACCAGTTCCCCAAGGAAAAAAGGAAACAAGATGCCAGAGAAGACGGACTGACATGTAGTGGTGGGCACCCCTTCACAGGGTCACATACATACTTCCCTACTGTCCTGACATTAACCCTCAGCTCTAGAAGCTGGAGCTTCCCTTCTCCGGTTACCTGGTAAAGGGGTAGTTGTGACAGAAATGTTGAGAAAAAGAAATGGGTGTAGGTTCTAAGCTGATGAGTTTCAAATAGCACAGCAAATTGTTGGAAAGAAAAAGATCTTGAAATCCCAGAACATAGTTTTGCCATAGGCAACCATTTTGGAAGAGGAGAGATGAGCATATTCCAGACCCAATGAAGACCTTAAGAGAAGGGAAGGGCGAGGAGAACCATGTGGATAAGTCTGCAGTGATGGCAGAAGCAGAGGACCGGGGCACCTGGGTGGCTCAGTCATTGTGCATCTGCCTTCGGCTCAGGTCATGATCCCAGGGTCCTGGGATCTGAGCCCCTCATCAGGCTCCCTGTTCTGCAGGAAGCCTGCTTCCCTCTCCCACTCCCCCTGCTTGTGTTCCCTCTCTCTCTCTCTGTTTCTGCCAAATAAATAAATAAATAAATCTTTAAAAAAAAAAAAAAAAGAACAGAGGACAAAAGTCATCCCACTGCCCTTGTCCCAGCATGACCAGCGATGCATGGAACCACAGTTAACCTCATCTCTGTCCTAGTGGAGGATGGCAAGGACGGCGACCAGCCCAATGCCTGCTCACTGTCCTATAGGTGAGGGTTGTCTGTTACCCAAGGTAGGTTCAAGGTTATGTTACCCATCTAGCATGCCTACTTAAAAACCCAGGCCACTCCTAAACTTTATTCCCTGTGAGCTGGACAGGGTGGTTTGTATTTCTGGAGATAGAGGTGGACTATGGAAGGGAAAACTTTTCTTCTTTTCCATAGAGGGAAAAGAGATACCACCCGAATACTTAACAACTTTTATTGTATAAGCAAAATGGGAGCAACCTACTAGAACCTGCTAATCACAGTTCCTATAGCTGTTGGGTTTCGGAAGGGTCTCAGGGAGGGCTGGGATGGCCAGGACGAGGAGGACCTTCAAGCCTCGGGAAAATGGGTTTTGCCAACCAGGACAATAATATTTCACTATTTTAGCTGCAAATGCGGCTATGATGGTGCCTTTTGACCCTTGAGTGGACCCCCAGAGCGCCACACTTCCGGGCAAAACTCAGTGGAGGGGGTGGGAATACACTCCTGTTTCTCGTAGGGAAACAAATCAGACAGGGTCCCAAGGGCGCACCTGACTTGTAGGGCATGGACAGGAAGGACAAGATCAGGAGACGCATCTGGACATGCAGAAGGGGCTTTTCCAGAAAATGCCTGGAGTCCAAGGATAAAAGTTCAGACACCTTGAAGACCGTGGAGCTTGAATGAAATTACTTGTCCATAGTGAAAGATCTCCTCGAATTGTCCGAGATACAGCAGTTCACGTGCCTCTAGCAGCTGATCTCTGTAAGGGCCATGTGGTGAGCACAAGCCTGACTCCAGCCACCTAGAGTCTGTCTGGGGCGGCCGTCCTTCCTGCTTGGACAGCCTCGCTCCCGGAGTGAACACCTCCAGCTGCCAGGGAGGCAGGTAGCAGGTGCAAATCTGCGATTTGGGGTAACTGATTTGGAGGGGACGGGCCAGTGCTATTGAGTTAGGGGCCCACCAGACTGAGGATCCATGAGTTCTGGAAGGATGGCTGGCACCTTCTGTGGCTGGGGAGGGAGCCCCTGCGTGAGTGCCCCGATCAGACACAGAGATGCATCTGTTTCTGCTCACTCTGAGATGACGGGGACAGATCGATCCTATGGTTCGCTGGCTCACAAAGGACTGGGGGCAGAATCAAGGGGGAGTGGAGTCTACAGCATTTGGCCCGTCATGGAGGCAGGAGCCGGGGGGGGGGGGGGGGGTTGGAAATCTGGGCACGTTCCAAACACAATCAAATCCTGCAGGCATTAGGAACATTCCCGAATCCACATTGCTCCATGCCAGGATGCGGAAACACTGAAGGACCATTACCCCCTGGCCCTTCTATTTCTGTCTGCTGTGAGCGCTCCTTTGGAAATAGTGGGGAATTTGCATTTATCAGAAAATTGCTTACTTACTCTAATCAGCTATTTTTAAGGTTTTATTTTAGCTAGATAATGAATAAGACTAAATTGATGTCAGACATGAAGTAATTTTAACCAATACCTTCAAAAGTCTATAATACCAAATATTGGAAAATTATATGTAGGGTAATCTAAATAATGAGATGTTAAAATTTCTTGGATCCCGGGAACTCTTCTATTCATTCTGTTCCTCTCTCTCTCTTTCAACCTCACTGTGGGAGGCTCCGTCACTGACATCTTTATATATGATGTTCTCATTTCAAAATGCCACTGAACCTTCAAATGAACACTTGCGTATGATCTTTGAATACAAAAATACTTAAATCAAGATTTTTATGTTTTGGTGCAGTCAGCCAGAATGCACAGAGAGAAATGGGAAGGCTTGGCTCAGGACCCTATAGGAAAGGGTCAGGAAGGCAGGAAAGGTCCTTCTGAGGAAGGGAGGCTGCTTGAGAGGGAGGCACGTGACCGGCGAGCAACATAGAGGCATTGAGATTCCCTGAAAGACGAAACATGGAAGGGCATCCTCCCTGCGTAACCAAGTCACGGGAGGGAATGCCTCTCCTCACACTGGGGACCTGACCGCGTGCCCCAAGAGGAGAGAGTGCAATACAATGGGCGTTTGGGCCAGCACAGGCAGCTTCCTTTGTGTCCAGAGGGTTCTAAGTGAGGTCTACATGAACACCTGGCAGGTCTCTGGCCACGCCCTGCTAATTGTCTTCATGATTCTAGTCTCACACCAAAAATATTAGGCACCACTCTGTGCCAGAACTGGGCTAGATGCTTTCCCGATGGGACGGACCTTGATACTACAGTAAGCTCTATGTCTGCTGTTTATGGGCGAGGATGTAGAAGTGAGCAGGTGTGACCAGCTTGCACAAGCATAGGTAGAGGGAAGGGCAGAGCCAGAGCACAAAGCCAGATCCACCTGGTTCTGGAACCCGCACCCTGGAGGGAGTTGCCAGAGATTGGGGAAGACTCTGGCGTAAGTGACCAAGCCGCAGATCCCATCAAGGGGGAGGCCTCCGAAAGTTTAGTGAGGAGTTTCATTTTGCTTCAATTGGCCAAATGTTTTGAAAGTTTTATTTTTTTAAAAGATTTTATTTATTTATTTGACACAGAGAGTAAGAAATGTGGGGCTCGAACTCACAACCCAAGATTAAGAGTCATATGCTCCACCTACTTAGCCACAAGAGCACAAGCAGGCAGAAGGAGAGGGAGAAGCAGGCTCCCCAAGGAGCAGGAAGCCCAATGCGGGACTCGATCCCAGGACTCTGGGATCATGACCTGAGCCGAAGGCAGATGCTTAACCACCTGAGCCACCCAGGTGTCCCTGAAAGTTTTAAACTGTGAGACAAAGAGGGGGAAAACTTTCCTGTGGAGAAAGACCTTAGTTTATTCCGGCACTGAGCCCACCTTGGTTTTGTGGGGGAAGCTCTGGTCTTCCCCAGGCTCAAGGTCTGTTGGGCCAGAGACCTGTCAGCATTGCCGAGAACCACAAGGATCTCGGGCTCAGGCGGTGCGGGGGGTAGGAAGCAGGGCTGCTACTGGAGCAGACACATAGTGTGGAGAAAGTTCCCTCAGGGCTGGAAAGCCACATGGTGTACTTTCAGCTGGAGTTTGTTTGTTCCCTTGGACGAGGAACAGGAAACACTCCTACTCAGCCCTCAAAACTCAGCTCAGACGTTACCTGCTCTGAAACCCTCCCCAGATTCCAGGAGGTAGGGCTAGAAGACCTGCTGGGCTCTGGGCTCCCCCACACTTGGTGTTGCATGGCATCCAATGGGGCTCTTTCTGCCGCCGTTCTGGCCCGGCTGTGAGCTTGGAGAGAGAGGAGCCCAGCGGAGCACGATGGCTGTGGAAGGTCGTGGAGCAGAAGTGAGCGCCCATCCAGGGAGCCCTGATGGACAAGGGCAAAGCAGGTGGCAGCTTGGACCAGCAGCCCCCAGAGGGATGGGCATCCAGACTGCTGGCTACCCACGTGCCCCAAAACAGAGAACGTGGCCTGCAGAGTGGCCTCCTTGGGACCCCTACCTGGGTTGGTGGGCAGGGCTGGTGGGCCTTGCTGGTCAACGGAAGGGCAAGGCCGTTCTGTGTGTGAGTCTGAGTTAGCAGCACCCGACATGGCAGCAGAGCCTGGAGGATGCACGCAGTGACCTCGTTTCCCACCTGACCAGTCCACTGACTATCTATTTTTTTAAGGAAATGTGGGGCTCGAACTCACAACCCAAGATTAAGAGTTATATGCTCCACCTACTTAGCCGGCCAGGTGCCCCTTGGTCCATTGCCTGGACCTCTGGAGCCACATGGCTGGGCTTGGAAAGGTCTTCTCCTCTCAAGTCCTCCTGACCCTCATGGGAAGGAGAAAGGAAGGGAGACGGAGACACAGAGGGCGCAAAGGGAGAGGAAGAGGCGGAGAGAGAGAGCAGGAAGAGAAAGAGCCATGAAGGAGATTCACGTAGAAGAGGTCTACCTAATATCCACATGGGTCCGCCTCCAGCCCAACCACCCCAGTGGAGAGCATTCTGCCTCACCCTGACCATTCTCCCATCCATAGAAAAATTTTAAAACATATTTGACTCTTTTGTCTGATACTCAATTCCCCTGAGGAATATCTTTGTTTGGCTTTGTTTTGTTGTTTTTTTTTAAAGGAAAAATGTTCACGGAAGGTTATAAAACACATATAATTTACTCACGGTAATTGCCCACGTGTTATTTATGTGCCGTGCCGGCAGTGAAACAGAGAAGAACGACTTGATCAATGCATTAGTCTAATCACGGGGTTCCTGCTCTTAATTTCTTTTGTTAGTAATTTCCATACTCGGGCAGCAATGCGTAGAATTATCTCGATTTACAGATCTTGAGACCCTGGGGAAAATCTCTTTGGAGCCATTTCTGTCTCCTGGGGAATCTGATATTTATTCAATACTGAGTTTGAAAGTCGTGTATTATGGATTCAACAACTCCAAATAACTCCTTAGAAATTTAGTGGGTCTCTCTGACATTTTCCCTTTTTTAATTGGCAATTTTGGGGGGCTGAGAAATAGATCACAGAACGCGAGTGAGAACAACTTTGAGTCGATGGGAAGCCATGATTCGGCAGACTTGCCATTTGTCAGGAAGCAGACACCAACAAAAACATGACTCTGTCTTTTCTTTCTAAATACAGGGAAGCCCTTTGCTTCACTTTGCCCAGAGTTTGTAATACAATATTCCAAGGCAAAGTACTTATGGTAAGCCTATTGGAAGCTGTGGGAGAAGTTTCCTGTAATTTCAATTTGCCTTGACAGAAGGAGACACAGGGCATGCTGTCGGCCAGGCCTGCTGACCAGCGCCTTCCCTTCCCAGCTTCCAGGGGCCAGAGAGGAGGGGACGAGCAGGGCTTCCTTCTCTTGGGTCAGCACCTTGGTTTCTTCCAACGGGAACAGGTTATAGTCCCTCAAACTGCCAAACGGGTGTGGGAAACCACAGTCCTTCCGTTGAGCAAAGACGTTCACAGGAACCTACCCAGATTTCTCACAGACATTTCAGTGTCCAGACTTCCAAGGACATGGCTAAGGGACCAGAGAGGGATGAGTGGGCAGCTAACAGGGGACAGTTCCAGAAGGTCTGGGGCTTCGGGTCTGCATTCTGATATCGGAAACCCTTACCTGATCATGATAATTGATGACCCTTATGGGGCCTGTCTCCTCATCATCATGGAGATGATCTCCTATCATCTCCACATGGGTGGTAAGTGACAGAGAGGACATTTAAATCCAGATTCTGTTTGATCCCATAAATGCATTTCAGACCTCAGTAGGGGAGTTGTCACTTCTCAGAAACACCCCGCAAACACGTGGACCTCTCTCAAGCAGCAGGGTGACCCCTCTCCCCCCGCTGGGGTTTGCTGGAGACTGAGAGGTTCCCAGGACGTGAGACTTCCAATGTTCGAAACTGGGAAACTTCTGGACAAACTGGGATGTGCTGGTTTCTTTCTCTGCGAGTGAAAATAAGGCATAAGCTCTTCAAGGAGAGTTAATACTCAAAACCAGGAGAACAAATGTAAGCGGCAAGACTGGTGGTTTGATGATGGGAGGCAACCTTCTGGTGAGTTTTATCTGACAGGCATGGTGTTCCTCAAGCATTTTAAATAGAATGTGTTTGAAATTCAGGACATTTCACATGGAAAGTTAAATCTGGAAATAGAAAGATCGGGTCTCGGAGGGCTGCAGTGCCCGCAAAGCCAGCCTTGGCCCAGCTCACCTCGCAGATGAGGTCACTGGCCTGGCTTTGTAGACGGTCGAGTCTGGTGTCTGGTAGGAGGGAGTGTTATGCTGCCGTGACCAGGAACCAAATTGCAGTAGGGTCCCCAGTAGCCAATTGTAAATTCTTTCTCTCCAGGCCCTCCCAGCGTTTCCAGGTTGACTATTCCAGGATCCCAGGCAAAACAGAGCCCATTCTTGTTAAGCCAGGATCCCAAATAAATCTGAATACTCAGGAAGTTCACAAGCCCTAATCACGGCTCACAGTGAGGGCTACCGGCTCGTGGAATGGGGAAGCGCCTTCTGATTCCCACAGGAAAATGAGCATGGTCCTGCAAGGCTTTTCAGAGAAAAGAGAGTCCCCAAGTTTTATTGTTTGAAATTTGCCACCCCACAGCACCGACGCACAGCTGGCGATGACGTCGGAGCTCAGAGCTTAGCGAGCACGTTCGCCTGTACTATTCCATTTCCTGCTCACGTCAAGCGTGTGAGCGGGGATGATATCACGCTCCTTTCACGGAAGAAGCCCAGAGAGATGGAACTGCTCTAACCTGGCACTGTCAACTCCCAGCTTCATTTGTCCTCAGCACCAGGTGGGAAGTCTTTATTAACCAGAATGCCCAATTAACCAGAACATGGGCTCTGTCTTAGAGATCATTCCAGACTGATTTTCTTTATAAGAAACTCCCAGGGGACTGCAGCCTCTCCTGGTCATTGTCCAATTAGCCAGAGGTCTTCCTGGAAGCCCAGTGAGGCCGTGTTTCAGAGCCTGGGTTGTAGACCACATTGCTCTGCAGGCCAGGCGGGTTGTTGGCCAAGGCCCGAGACTCCTGCATCTCCCTGGTGGACAGACAGCCTCCGGAGCTGTCCCCCTGAAGTGCAACCACCCAGAAGCCTGACAAAGACAACTAGCCCCGGTCATCCCTATTCTCCACGACCAAGCTGGGGGAAGCCTTCCAGAGGCTCTCGCTCTGCACCCTGACCTCGCGGTCTTACCCTTTCTGGCTGAACAAGAGACAAACAGCTCCTCTCCACTTGTCTGTGTGCAGCTTAACGAATGCGTATGAAGACCATATAAATAATTCACATCACTCAAGAGGTGGTGAGCCGAACAAGTCCCTTCTGGTTACATTTATTTAAAGATAAGGTGAAACTAAGTGAGTGATGGCCCAGTTACAAAGGCCAGGGTCCAAAGGGGATTGGGACACTCTAAGTTATACCACCAGAGTGATTTGTGCAGAATTATGTCAACTTAGAGATCCTGGCACCTTGGGGGAAAAGGAAATGTCTTATCTCTAAGAAAAGTGATACGCGATGAGTATTTTCCAAGTACAGCCTATGAGCTAATTCTACAGAATTCAATTTGGCTCTGGCAGGAGCAAAATTTCTATTTCAATCTAAAAGGACCTCTGAATTAAGAACCTTGCGAATGTTGTCCTCCCTCAGCGATGTCACTTGGGGAATCACTGGCCCCGTGCCCGGGCTCCCTGGTGTGGGTCCTCCTGATCCAGGGATCTGTTGTTTCCAGAAGGTTCCAAAGGGACTAGAGGGCCTTTGGTTGGAATCAACTGATGAGGAAA